>NW_004444000.1:6870671-6907870 GCF_000243295.1 Trichechus manatus latirostris | reverse complement strand
TTTTTTTTTTTTTTTTAAGAATTCAGTCTGTTTTAGGAAACTAACTTCAAAGATCAGACTGAGAGTTATGTTTAGGGTAAATTAGTAATTAGTTTAATCAGTCTTTAAGACAACGTCGTATGAAATACCTGTCTAATGTTTGTAATCAAACTGTCACCCTCTTAAGAAGCAGAAAATTATGTATCTTAAAGAAACCAGATTCTCAGAGGAGATCGACCTCATGGCTCAGACTCTGTTTTGTCTTTGGTTCCATTTCTGCTTCTGAGAAAGTGACCGATGACTGTTAATAGGTAAACCAGGACGGCAGCTTGTCCTTGGGAAGAACACTTAGTATGTTTTAAACAGACTAACTGAAGACCTCCTACAGGAAATGTCCATCCTGTATCATCTTGCTAATCATGTATTCTTTAATGAAAACTTGTTTGTCGCATGTAAATTTTTCTATACCTTCTGTTTTCTCTAGAAAAAACTTTGAGTCCTCTTTACGGATATATGTATTTGTGTGGTAGATCCAACTGTACTAATTTAGATGATCCCTTTCCAACTGATAGTGGATTTATGTGGGCAATCTCTTGTTTAGATTCCTGATGAATGTGTGGACAATGCACTCTGAGAACTTTAGGATTATCTTTAGATATTCATAGTAATAATGCTAGTAAATACTGAAAAGGTAATGTTAAAATTGTAAAATGAAAGTCAGAAGAAAACCCATTGGTCCAACACTCAGGATATGGTTGGTAGCTTTAATTCCTACTTATGGTATATCTGAATTGGAGAAATCTTTAAGAAAATTTGTCAGTCACTATGGGACAAATAACAGATGAGATGGAAACACAACAGTGAGCTCAGACCTCATAAGCCAAGGTGACATAAGATAACAAAATAGCCATAGATTTTTTTTATTAGTGTAGTCTGTGCTGTAGCAAATACCTCTTGTTACATTTGGATAAATAAGACAGGAGAAGTAGAACAAGATATACATAGAATTAGACAGCAATCTACTTGGTTACACACTGTAACATTCTTACAAATACAGATTTGTTTGGTTGGTTACCATTGGGAATAAATACATGGGCTAGATCACTATTGCAAGGAATAGTAATATTTTTAGTCTACATCCTGATAGTATTAGGCATAATAAAATTTATCCTCTATTGTCTTACACACCTAAAAGGCAAAGAAGACCTCGGGCTAAAATGTTGATATACATTGAGTCTGCTCACTCTGGCAATGTGATTGATGAGAACATTGCTCTTACTTAAGATCCTGGTGAAGAACCAGATGGTTTCTGGTGGAAATCCAGCACTGTGAGTTTAAAGAGCCTGCAATGGCCACCATCTAGGAGCTCGACTAAGTCCAGGTATTGATCATCGATGTGTTATCTCCAATCTCTGATCAAAAGGAGGGAATGATTTAGGAAATAATATTGGAGTTATTATTCCCTGTCCTTGAGGATAGAGAATGTGACCCAGCTGAAACTAGGCTCACAAGGACTCACAAGGACACATCAACTGGGCCCTGAGGTATAAAGACAATAGCTAAGATAATCTTGGAAAATATCTTTTAGGGAAAATTTCACATAAAGCTAATCAAACAGAACACAAAAAACTTTCTACTCTTTTCTTTCTCTATTAGCATTTAGTGAATAGAAATTTGTTGGACCAATGAAGACCCTCCGGATTCTCGTTACTGAAACCTGCACCAGTGATTGTTAAGAAAGACAATTCAAAATGTTGGATCACAGTTTCTAGCCAATCTGAAAAGGCTAAGCTTTCAATGATTTTGCCCATTTGTAATGTGAATATATACTGATGGCTCTATAACTGTCTTTGGACTTGGACAGACATGGCTGTGGCAGCATGCTTGTCTGTTTTCCCATTCTTGCCTATTCTGTAATATTCTTTGGACTCGGGCAGACATGGCTCTAGCAGCATGCTTGTCTGCTTCCCACTTCTGCACTTTTAAATATATGCCAAATAAACTTACCTTTTGTTTAAAAAAAAAAAAATCCTAGAGTCAAATGAGAATGAAAACACACCATACCAAAACCTTTGGAACACAGCAAAGGCAGTGCTCAGAAGTCAATTTACAGCAATAAATGCACACATCAAAAAAGAAGAAAGGGCCAAAATAAAAACATTAGCCCCACAACTTGAACAAATGGAAAGAGAACAGCAAAAATCCCCCCGATCACCAGAAGAAAGGAAATAATAAAGATCAGTTAGATGAAAGAAACAGAAAAACAATAGGAAGAATCAATAAGAGGAAAAGTTGGTTCTTTGAAAAGATCAATAAACTCAACAAACCCATTGGCCAAACTGACAAAAATAAAACAGCAGAGGAAACAAATAATCCAAATAAGAAATGAGATGGGGGACATTACAACAGACCCAACTGAAATAACAAGTATCCTAATAGAGTACTATGAAACACGGTACTCCAACAAATTCGAAAACCTAGAAGAAATGTACAAATTTCTAGAAATACAATACCTACCTAAATTAACTCAAACTGAGGTAGAAAATCTGAACAGACCCATAACAAGAGAAGATATTTAAAAGGTAATTTAAAAAACTCCCAACAAAAAAAAAGCCGACCCAGACAGTTTCACTGGAGAATTCTACCAAACATTCAGAGAAGAGCTTGCACTGGTACTACTCAAACTATTTCAGAACATAGAAAAGGAAAGGACACTCCTGAATTTGTTCTATGAAGCCAGCATATCTCTGATACCAAAGCCAGGGGAAGACACAACAAATAAAGAAACTTACAGACCAATATCTCTCATGAATATAGATGCAAAAATTCTAAACAAAATTTTAGCCAATAGAATTCACCATCATATAAAAAAAATAATATACCACGACCAAGTGGGATTCATACCAGGTATGCAAGGATGGTTCAACATTAGAAAATCACTCAGTGTAATCCACCACATAAGTAGAACAAAAGAATATAATCACATGATCATCTCAATCAATGCAGGAAAGGCATTTGATAAAGTCCGACACCCACTCCTGATAAAAAGTCTCAGCAAAATAGAATAGAAAGGAAATTCCTCAACATAATAAAGGGCATTTATACAATACCAACAGTCAACATTATTCTAAATGGAGAGAGACTGAAAGCATTAAAGAATTCTGTTGGTATTTGAGTTGGGATTGCATTGTGTTTGTAGATTGCTTTGGGTAGAATTGTCGTTTTCACAATGTTAAGTCTACCTATCCATGAGCATGGTATGTTTTTCCACTTATATAAGTCTCATTTGGTTTCTTGCAGAAGTATTTTGTAGTTTTCTTTGTATAAGTCTTTTACATACCTGGTTAGATTTATTCCTAAGTATTTTATTTTTTTAGGATCTATTATAAATGGTATTGTTTTCCTGATTTCCTTTTCATCATTCTTTTCATTGGTGTATAGGAATTCAACTGATTTTTGTACGTTTATCTTATATACTGCTACTCTGCTGAATCTTTCTATTAGTGTCAGTAGTTTCCTCATGAAATCTTTTGGGTTTTCTATGTATAGTTTCATATCATCTGCAAATAGGGACAGTTTTACTTCTTCCTTACCAATTTGGATGCCCTTTATTTCTTTTTCTTGCCTTATTGCCCTAGCTAAGACTTCTAGTAAGTGTTAAACAGGAGTGGTGATAAAGGGCATCTTTATCTTGTTCTTGTTCTCAAGGGGAACATTTTCAACCTCTCTCCATTAAGAATTATGTTAGCTGCTGGCTTTGTATTAAAAAACAAAACAAAACAAAACAAAACAAAACCCATTGCTGTTGAGTAGATTCTGACACATAATGACCCTATAGTGACCCTATAAGACTGAGTAGGAACTGCCCCATAGGGTTTCCAAGGAGTGGCTGGTGGATTCGAACTGCCAACCTTTTGGTTAGCAGCCAAGGTCTTAACCACTGCACCACCAGAGTTCCTTGATTTTGTATAGATGCCCTTTATTATGTTGAGAAATTTTCCTTCTATATCTATTTTATTGAGTTTTTTAAAATCAGAAATGGGTGTGGGAATTTGTCAAATGCCTTTTTCTGTGTTGATTGAGATGATCATATGATTATTTTATTTTATATGTGGTGGATTATGCTGATTAATTTAAAACTTGCAGCCTTTTGAGTCACTTGATAAATAGACTGAAGTAGTACACCCACATGAGGGATATGTTGCCTCCAAAATCCAGACAGGCCTAGCAGGTATTGTGCCTCCTTTTTGGTTGTGGGAGGGGCCAGATTCAATAACTTATTCTTCACTTTAGAAGGAATATCTTGACAGGTCCCACACCACTGGACTCCTGGAAATTTTTTCTGAGGTGGAAAGTGCCTGAATTTTTGTCAGATTAATTTCCCACCCTCTAGTGTACAAATGTTTTGTGAATAAGTCCAGAGTCATTGACACTTCTTCCTTACTAGGTCCAATCAGCATAATGTCATCAATGTATTGGACCAGTGTGATATCTTGTGGAAGGGAAAGGTGATCAAGTTCCCTGCGGACTAAATATACGGCTGGAGAGCTTGTATTCCCCTGAGGTAAGAGAGTAAAGGTATATTACTGGCCTTGCCAGCTGAAGGTAAACTGCTTCTGGTGGTCTTTTGAAAAAGGTATTAGAGTGATCAACAGCTGCATATCAGTACTGAGAGAAGTATTAATTTGCTTAAGAAATGAAACCACATCTGGAATAGCAGCAGCAATTGGAATCATCACCTGGTTAAGTTTTCTTTAATCCATTTTCATTCTCTAAGATCCATCTGTTTTTTTGCACCAAATAGGTGAGTTGAATGGGGATGTCGTGATAATCACCACCCCTGCATTCTTCAAGTCCTTGATGGTGGCAGTAATCTCTTCAGTCCCTCCAGGAATGTGGTATTGCTTTTGGTTTGTTTGCTATTTTCCTATGTAGGGGCAGTTCTAATGGCTTCCACTTGGCTTTTTCTACCGTAATAGTCCTTACTCCTCTTGTCAGGAATCCGATGTAGGGGTTCTGCAGTTGCTGAGTATATCTATTCCAATTACGCATTCTGGAACTGGAGAAATCACTACAGGATGAGTTTGGGGACCTACTGGACCCACTGTGATCTGAACCTGAGCTAAGACTCCATTAATAACCTGACCTCCATGCACCCCTACTCTGACTATTGGACCACAGTGATGTTTTGGGTCTCCTGGAATTAGTGTCAGTTCAGAGCTAGTATCCAGTAATCCCCCAAAAGTCTGATTATTTCCTTTTCCCTGATTAACTGTCCCCCCATGTGTCTGTCAGTTCGTCATACTGTGGGGGCTTGTGAGGCGCTGTGATGCTGGAAGCTATGCCACTGGTATTCAGATACCAGCAGGGTCACCCATGGCAGACAGGTTTCAGCTGAGCTTCCAGACTAAGACAGACTAGAAAGAAAGACCTGGCAGTCTACTTCTGAAAACAATTAGCCAGTGAAAACCTTATGAATAGCAGCAGAACACTGTCTGATATAGTGCTGGAAGATGAGCCCCCCAGGTTGGAAAGCACTCAAAAGACAACTGGGGAAGAGCTGCCTCCTCAAAATAGAGTTGATTTTAATGAAGTGGATGGAGTCAAGCTTTTGGGACGTTCATTTGCTGACGTGGCACGACTCAAAATGAGAAGAAACAGCTGCAAAATCCATTAATAATCGGTACGTGGAATGTACGACGTATGAATCTAGGAAAATTGCAAGTGGTCAAAAATGAAATGGAACGTGTAAACATCAATATCCTAGGCATTAATGAGCTGAAATGGACTGGTATTGGCCATTTTGAACTGGGCAATCCTATAGTCTACTATGCCTGGAATGACAACTTGAAGAGGAATGGCGTTGCATTCATCATCAAAAAGAACATTTCAAGATCTATCCTGAAGTACAACGCTCTCAGTGATAGGGTAAAATCCATACGCCTACAAGGAAGACCAGTTAATACGACTACTATTCAAATTTACACACCAACCACTAAGGACAAAGATGAAGAAACTGAAGATTTTTACCAGCTTCTGCAGTCTGAAATTGATCGAACATGCAAATCAGGATGCATTGATAATTACTGGTGATTGGAATGTGAAAGTTGGAGATAAAGAAGAAAGATCAGTAGTTGGAAAATATGGCCTTGGTGATAGAAACGATGCCTGAGATCGCATGATGGAATTTTACAAGACCAACGACTTTTTCATTGCAAATACCTTTTTTCAACAACATAAACGGTGACTATATACGTGGACCTCGCTAAACGGAATACACAGAAATCAAATTGACAACATCTGTGGAAAGAGACGATGGAAAAGCTCAATATCAACAGTCAGAACAAGGCCAGGGGCCAATTACAGAACAGACCATCAATTGCTCATATGCAAGTTTAAGTTGAAACTGAAGAAAATTAGAACAAGTCCACAAGAGCCAAAGTATGACCTTGAGTATATCCCACCCGAATTTAGAGACCATCTCAAGAACAGATTTGATGAATTGAACACTAATGACCGAAGACCAGACGAGTTGTGCAATGACATCAAGGACATCATGCATGAAGAAAGCAAGAGGTCATTAAAAAGACAGGAAAGAAAGAAAAGACCAAAATGGATGTCAAAAGAGACTCTGAAACTTATTCTAGAACACTGAGTAGCTAAAGCAAAAGGAAGAAATGATGAAGTAAAAGAATTGAACAGAAGATTTCAAAGGGCGGCTGGAGAAGACAAACTAAAGTATTATAATGACATGCGCAGAGAACTGGAGATGGAAAACCAAATGGGAAGAACACACTTGGCATTTCTCAAGCTGAAAGAATTGAAGAAAAAATTCAAGCCTCCAGTTGCAATAGTGAAGGAGTCTATGGGGAAGATATTAAACGATGCAGGAAGCATCAAAAGAAGATGGAAGGAATACACAGAGTCACTATACCAAAAAGAATTGGTCGACTTTCAACCATTTCAAGAGGTAGCATATGATCAGGAACTGATGGTACTGAAGGAGGAAATCCAAGCTGCACTAAAGGCATTGTCAAAAAAACAAGGCTCCAGGAAGTGTTCACTTGTCTATGCCAAGAAATTTGGAAGACAGCTACCTGGCCAACCAATTGGAAGAGATCCATATCTATGCCTATTCCCAAGAAAGGTGATCCAATTGAATGTGGAAATTATCTAACAATATCATTAACATCACTTGCAAATAAAATTTTGTGAAAGATCATTCAAAAGTGGCTGCAGCAGTATATTGACAGGGAACTGCTGGAAATTCAGGCCAGATTCAGAAGAGGACGTGGAACCAGGGATCTCATTGTTGATGTCAGACGAATCCTGGCTGAAAGCAGAGAATACCAGAAAGATGTTTACCTGTATTTTATTGACTATGCTAAGGCATTTGCCTGTGTGGATCATAACAAATTATGGATAACATTGTGAAGAATGGGAATTCCAGAACACTTAATTGTGCTCGTGAGGAATCTGTACATATATCAAGAGGCAGTTGTTCTAACAGAACAAGGGAATACTGTGAGATTTAAAGTCAGGAAAGGTGTGTGTAAAGGTAGTATACTTTCACCTTACCTATTCAGTCTGTATGCTGAGCCACTAATCCGAGAAGCTGGATTGTATGAAGAAAATGGGGCATCAGGATTGGAGGAAGACTCATTAACAACTTGCGTTATGCAGATGACCAATCTTGCTTGCTGAAAGTGAAGAGGACTTGAAGCACTTACTGATTGCAAAAGACCTCTTTCAAGTGTTGAAAAACAAAGATGTCACCTTGAAGACTAAGGTGAGCCTGACCCAAGCCATGGTATTTTCAATCACATCATAGGCATGTGAAAGCTGGACAATGAATAAGGAAGACCGAAGAAGAATTGATGCCTTTGAATTGTGGTGTTGATGAAGAATATTATATACCATGGACTGCCAAAAGTATGAAAAAATCTGTCTTGGAAGAAGGACAACCAGAAGGCTGCTTAGAAGCAAAGATGGCAAGACTATGTCTCACATACTTTGGACATGTTATTAGCAGGGATCAGTCCCTGGAGAAGGACATCATGCTTGGTAAAGTAAAGGGTCATTGAAAAAGAGGAAGACCCTCAATGAGATAGATTTACACAGCAGCTGCAACAATGGGCTCAAGCATAACAACAATTGTGAGCATGGCACAGGACCGGGCAATGTTTAGTTCTGTGGTACAGAGGGTCGCTATGGGTCGGAACCTACTCTACGGCACCTAACAACAACAATGAACAGTCACTCTCGTAAAAGGCCATAGATCTGTTTGGGGAAGGCTGGGAAATAGATTAACAGTAGAAATTTTTGACAGTGTAGTGAGGTCCTTCCCAAAGGACACCTGGCCTTCCCTTCATTCAAGGGGTTGTGGGTCTCTAAACTGGCTTGAGTCTAGGATTTGACTGAGTGGTGTGCCTCTATTCTGGCAATTCGAGTTAGACTGCGATTCTCTTGACCTAGAATTCCTCCACTTGTACAGCTCAAGTAAATATTTAGTAGAATTCCCATCTATTTCACGCCTAGGGACACCATGAGTAAGTAGCCAACACCATAAGTCCATATGAGTCAGATTATTCTGGCTACTGCTTTGACTCTACTCTTCATTAAGGTAACCATGCCCACCTTGTCTTTGTCGACTGAGTGCTGCCACTAGGCCCCCACTATAATGGGGTCCAATCAGCCACATTGTAGTTAGGTGTCTTAATTCAGTTGGGGCAGTTCCCAATATCGAATTTGAGTTACATAAAATAGCAATCACAGCAGTCTTCAAGGATGCTGGTGTTCCCTTCACAAATTTGTTCCTCACTGTTGTGGTAAAAGATGTGTCCTCTGGGCACTCCATGTGTGGGTCTAACCTGATAAATCTACTCTAACATGCCAATTTCCCTAAGCCTTTGGATTCCTCCTTCTACAGTACACCAAAGCTGGTCTGGCTCTTCAACCTGATTTAGTGTGGCCTACGGTGTAATCCATGCAGCAGTTAACCAACAAAATATACTATTAGCTCCTTTCCTAATCTCTTGAGCTGAGACATTAAATGAAGAATCTGTGCTTAGCGGGCCCATATCAATAAACCCAGACTGACCCAACTTTATGTTCCTTGCACCAGTATCCCACACCCTTAACAGCCATTCTCACACATATTCCCCATGTTTCTGTTTGTATGTTTTAGGAAAGTCAAGCAGTTCTTGTGGAGTGTAGCGTACCTCCTCCTGGGTCATACTTGGTACTTACCTTTTGTGGCTCCGTGGGACTTAAGTCTGATTAGAGGGCTAGAAGCAAAAATGGGTGGTACGGTTGTGTTCTCTGAACACTCAGCACAATGTCTTGTAAGGCATCAGCCTCAGGTGATGCCCCAGGCTATAAGTCAGGCAAAGGCTCTTCAGACACAGCTGGTTAATCTCACCAGATGAGGGTGGAAGGGCTAATGGTTTTACTGGGGAGGGTGGCTTAGCAGATAAAGATGGAGTCATCTCTTCAGATGGGAGAGGGCTGGTTCTGTTGGCAGGAGTGATTCAACAAAATTTAGGGGTTCAGTGTCCCCAGTTTCCTGATTATCTGTCCATATGTCCCCATCCCAAGTTTCAGGGTTCCATTTCTTCTCAATGAATGCCCTCACTTTAACTTCAGATACCACTCAAGGTTGGGAATTCAGTTGGCTTTGTAATTCAGCCACTCTTACAATAAGACTCTGGGTTTGAGTTTTGGCACTATCAGCTCTCACTACAAGAAATGAAGCTTTCTTTCAAGGCATAAAGTGAAAATTTTGAGTTCATTTATGTGGCACTTAGGCTTTGACTCTGAAGCCCTGAGCTCATCTCTTTCTTTCACCACTTTTCCTAGCGAAAGTAGACCAACCAACCAGCTTCCTTATACTTCTCATTATGACAAAATTGTAGAAAGGTATTAAACATACGATCACCCATCGCCTCTCTCTCACCAATATCTGATCTATTGGTGGTGATATTTTGGATGTTTCTATTGCCACTTCACACCATGGATTAGCAGTGCCCTCTTTACTTCTGGAAGCAGAATCATCAACATCTTTAAGACTAACCAGACTTAAGGACCAATGTAAAAATCTCATCCTTATAATTCTGTTTCTCTAGAACCACTCTTGGTACAAAATGTCTTAAACTGGTTTCTCTAGAGAAGCTTAACCAGAGAAAATATATATATATTTATATATCCATACATATATATGTATATATGTGTATATACATGTATATATACAGAGAGAGAGAGGTTTATATCAAGAAAATGGATCATGCAGTTGTAAAGCCTGGAAAGTCCCAAGTCCGCAAGTCTGTGGGTCAGGCTGGAGGCTTCTCCTGTCTTATGTAGCTGCAGGGGCTGGTGAACCTAGGATCAACAAATCAGACAGCAGACTTCTCGCTCACAGGTGGAGGCTGACAAATCCCAAGATTGGCAGGTAAGCTGCTAGCCCAAGTTCCGAGAATAGGAGCCAGCTGAAGGATCCTTAGTAAGGAAAGGTCAGTGAGCTTAGCCAGAAAGCCCACCTGTATTAGATGCAGGCCATATCCCCAATGAAAGCCCCTTTCAACTGACTGGCTGCTCATAACAGATCTCATTATGGAGGTGATTACATCATTTCATAGCTGCCAAACTACATCATAACTGTCAAACCACTGAGAATCATGGCCTGGTCAAGTTGGTATACAACCTTAACCATCACACAAACCATAACTAAGAATGCACAAACACCAGAAGATAAAGTAACTAACTGGTATCTGCTAGAAATTAAAAACATATGCTCATCAAAATACTTCACCAAAAGGGTAAAAAGAGAACCTACAATCTCAGAAAAAATTTTTGGCTATGACATATCCAACAAGGGTCTAATCTCTAAAATCTATAAGATACTGCAACACTGTACGAATAAAAAGACAAATAATCCAATTAAAAAATGGGCAAAGTATATGAACAAACACTTCACCAAAAAAGGATATTCAAATGGCTAACAAACATATGAGGAAACGTTCACAATCATTAGCCATTAACTAGCCATTAACCCCCCCCAAAAAACAAACGCATTGGCATTGAGTTGGTTCCTACTCTTGGCCACTCTATAGCCATTTAGAGAAATGCAAATCAAAACTACAATGAGATACCATCTCACTCCAGAATTATTGGCACTAATTAAAGAAAAACAAACAAAATAACAAATGTTGGAGAGGTTGTGGGGAGATTGGAACTCTTAGGCACTGCTTAGTGGGAATGTAAAATGGTACAACCAGTATCGAAAATGATACGGCACCTCCTTTAAAAGCTAGAAATAGAAATACCATATGATCCAGCAATCCCATTCCAACGAACATATCCTAGAGAAATAAGAGCCATCACACAAATAGGCATATACACACCCATGTTCATTGCAGCATTACTCACAATAGCAAAAAGATGGAAACAATCTAAGTGCCTATCAACAGAGGAATAGACAAACAAATTGTGGTACATGCACTTAGTGGACTACTACAACAGTAAAGAACAATGATGAATCTGGGAAACATCTCACAACATGGATGAAACTGGAGGGCATTATGCTGAGTGAAATAAGTCAATCACAAAATGACAAATATTGTATGAGACAACTATTATAAAAACTCAAGAAAATGTTTACATATAGAAAGAAACAATCTTTGATGGTTACGAGGGAGTGGAGAGGTGGGGAGGGGAAATCTCTAATTAGATAAATAGTAGATAAATAGTAACTTTGGTGAAGGGAAAGACAGTACACACTAGAGGGCAAGTAGTACACTGTGATCAAGGCAAAGTCATAAAAACTTCATAGACACATTCAAACACCCTAAGGGACCAAGTTAGTGGGCTGAAGCTGGGGACCATGGTCTCAGGGGACATCTAGGTCAATTGGTATAACATAGCTCAAAAAGAAAATATTCTACATTAGATTTTGGTAAGTAGTGTCTGGGATCTTAAGAGCTTGAGAACTACCATCTATGATACATCTACTGATCCCATCCTGTCTGGAGCAAAGGAAAATGAGGAAAACCAAAGACACGAGGGAAATGTTTGTCCAAAGGACTAATAGACCAAAGTAGCACAGCCTTCACCAGCCAGAGCCCAGAACAACTAGATGGTGCCAAGCTACCACTACCGACAGCTCTGACAGAGATCACAATAGATGGTCCCGGATAGAGTGTGAGAGAAATGTAGAACAAAATTCAAGCTCACAAAAAAAGACCAGACTTACTGGTCTGACAGGGACTGGAGGAAACCCAAGACTATGGTCCGTGGACACCCTTTTAGCTCAGAACTGAGGTTATTCCCGAAGTTCACCTTTTGGCCAAAGATTACACAGGTCTATAAAACAAAAAATAACTCATGTGAGGAAAGTGCATCTTAGCTCAATCATGTAAATGAGATCAAATGGGGAACACCTGCACAAATCAACGACAAGACGGCAGGAAGGGAAAGGAAAATGAGACGAATGGAAGTGAGGAACCCAGGGTGGAGAAGGGGAGAGTGTTAACACATCATGGGGATTGCTACCAATGTCACAGAACAATTTGTGTATAAATTATTGAATGAGAAACTAATTTGCTCTGTAAACTTTCACCTAAAGCACGCACACACACACACACACACACACACACACACACACACAAGAATAAAGCACACTAACACTTGTTTGTTTTTGTTTGCTTGTCTTTTCTGGTGGTTAAAAAGATTCCCAACGGATTGGTAGCAAATATAAAGAAACATTTAGGATTTTGTTTTGCCACAGGCAAGACATATGTTAGTAGTCTTTCTTTCCTTCAAAATGAAAACTAGATTGGAAAGCTTCCAGGTTTATCCATAACTGTTTTATTGTCATAAGCTTACCTTATTGCACAAGGTTGAGTGTCCATATGGTTTTATTTTCGTATCATCTAGAGTTGCTGTCCTTTTCCTTAAAGTACCCTGCAGTAGCATACTTGCATCTAGTGATGGAATTCTACATTTAGACGTTCATTCCTTTAACTTAAGACAAATTCTCCTTTGTATTCAGTTGGCTCCCCAGTGCATGCCTGTAGCTCAGGCCTTTCTCCTAAATTTCACATTTAGATGTCATCTGTTCTCCTCCACAATCACTCCAAGGGCAATATTTTAAAACAGAACTTAGCCTCTCTCTTGCCCCCGA
This sequence comes from Trichechus manatus latirostris, assembly GCF_000243295.1. Classification (NCBI taxonomy): domain Eukaryota; kingdom Metazoa; phylum Chordata; class Mammalia; order Sirenia; family Trichechidae; genus Trichechus; species Trichechus manatus. The sequence continues at coordinate 6,894,714 of NW_004444000.1, read as the reverse complement.
TTTACTTCGTCTGAGTTTCTCACTGAAGTGAATTGTACCACTATTCGTCAAATTTCTGAAGGTACGAGAGTCTTTCCATCACCCATATCCAACCAGTTACTAGATATTCTGAGTCTCTATTGTTAACCTTTCTTGACTCCAGCTACCAGTCTCCATGGCCATTGCTATCACCTTAGTTCAGGCCCTCATCACTACCCACTTGTATAATGGGAGAGCCTAGCCCTTCTTCTGCCCATCTCCACAACATAGCCAGTGAGGTCTTTTTCAAAGGCATAGCTGATCACACTACTCTTCTTTTGGAATCTTATACCATGACTACTTGTTGCCCTTAGGATCAAGTACAAGCTTCCAGTTCTTCACAATTCATCTTCTTCCCACCATCCTACCCCTACCAATTTCACATAATACACTCTCATGTTTTTCCAACCTTGTCATGTTCTCTATACCGTCTGCATCTTTTTACATGTTGCTCCCCTTGCTTGAGATACCCTTTCCCCTTTCACCTGACTAACTCATATTTATTCTTTGAAACTCAGCTCAGTCACCAACATTCTTTGGTAAAAGTTTCCAGATGCTTCCTGTCTGAGCTAAATTCTCCCATCTATGTGCTTCCTAAATCTGTTGCCGTCAAGTTGATACTGACTCATAGCAGAGTAGAACTTCCCCATAGGGTTTCCAAGGAGCAGCTGGTGGATTTGAACTGCTGACCTTTTGGTTAGCAGCCGAACTCTTCACCACTGTGCCACCAGGGCTCCTTGAGCTTCCTAAGTTCCCCATATTTACTACCATCATGGTACTTATCACATGGTATTGTCTATTAACTTTACTTCCATGCCAGTCCAACCAGATTTTAAGGTCTTTTATGACAGAGACTACTTTGTGTATCTTTGAAACCTGAGCGCCTCCCAATGAGCTGACATTTGGTTAGTAATCAGTACATTTGGTTGAATAAAGGAAAAAAAAAAAGTTAAATGACACATAATAATGGGTGGCTTGAGAGGGCTATGAAAAGATCTTTTATCTTCAACACAATTTTGCCTTCACTTGGAATTTCACAAAAGGGCATCAGAGGATTTGGCATGTAACCTGAATGATGGTGTATGCAATCACAGAAGAATGGCGGGAACAAAGACGCTCTTAGCCACTGTAAAGCAGCCTGAAATAGGAACTCGGTTGGGGAATTAAAATTTTATAGGCCAAGAATTCATGAGGCTATTGGACAACAGTTGAGAACAGATAAGCTTCTGAGATGAAGTTCTGTCCAGGTAGTCAACCGCTCAGGGAGCTGGTGCTCACTGACGCTTTGGAACAGCTGCACATACATGCCATGAATGTCTGGGGCTGATTTCTGGATGAAAATGAATCCCAGCTCTTGAAGGGTTTTGAGCAGCGCCAAAAATGACCAAGTAGAAGAATATGTGAGAAGAATGAGATGGCTGATACTCGCACTAAATTAGAGCCTCCCCTCATTGCTCAGAGAACCTTCCAACGCACTTCATTCCCAGCAGCAGCTGCCGCGTCAGCCTGTTGCACCTGTGGCTGTGGTACACAGCTGGACTCAGCAGTATCTCAGGACCCTGGGAGGTAGCCCTGGTTGTTGTCCCCACCTCTCCATTTCTGCACTCTCCTCTCCGTCGTTAGGATTCACTGCCTCTCCTCTCAGTTTCTTCTTCTTCCTCTGTTTATTCTCGTTTACTCCCTACCACCTCAGTGAAAATATGCTTCAAGGAAATAATTTGATAAGCAAATTCCCACCAAGGTGCACATGGCCAACAAAATTTGAGTGTTAATCCTTCCAGGGGCTATTTACGTTTTAAAAGAAGTTTCTATCTCAAGCTAAAGGAAAAATGTCTAGTTGTGTAACTGAAAATTAGCCAATGAAAACCCTACGGATGACAACAATCTGATCTGAAACTGATCATAGGGATGGTGCAAGATTGGACAAGTGTTTGTTCTGCTCTGCTTGACGTTGCTATGAGTTGGGGTCTGGAATATTTTTCTATTTTCCAGGTACAATCTAATCCAGGTAGTAAGTATGGGCACATTCCAAATCATAGAGGGGCTTTAGAAAACCAAATTTCTCCTCCCAACATGAGAAGAAGCTTGGGGAAGATTTGAGCTGTGACCTCACTGGATAATGACCTTTTTTACCTTCCCAGCCAAAGACACTGGGGGTAAAGCCAAGACCTTGACCATATGGCAGAAGTCAGATGAGGGAGATGTTCACCTTTGCTGCAGCAAGAGAAAGGCTGATGCGCAGGAATAGAACAGACCTAATTCAGGATCTTGGCTATTTTAGAAGATGATAAACAGCCTCCATACTTTTATACGGCCTTTTTTCCTAGTCATTGTCAGAGACTGTTATTGGGGATGCGGTGCACAAAGTAGGGAGCCGCCAGTGCTAAAAAGATGGGTACAAGAAAATCAGAGCTAAGAATGAGAAACACATTATCATTGTGAGTGGATGTAATCTCTTCAAGCCTCTGTTTCTTCGTCTGTAATATGTGAACAATAATATCTATTGAAAGGAGTTAGAGTTCTTTTGATTACAAGTTACAAGAACCCATACTGAATTAGGTTAAATAAAAAAAAATTATAGGTTTTCATAACTGGATGTCAAGAGAATCAATGGATGTCATCGGGAATTCTTGGCTCTGCTTGTTTTTGTTTAGCTTTATTCTCAGACAGTTTTAATTTATGTGTCAGATAAGAAAGCCTGAGAAGCTTGTCTCCCAGCTTAACAATTCCAGCAGAAAATGTTTTTTTCTCACTCACTGAAATAGTATTCCCAGGGAAGATTATATTGCTTCACTCAGGTCAGATGCCCAACCTTTAGCCAACCTCTGTGTGATGAAGTGTTTAATTGGCTAGCTTGGGTTATATGCATATCTCTGTAATTTGGCTAGTTAGCTGCAATTGACTGTCTTACCAGGATCACACGGCATAGAGGGAGAATTCCCTAAAGGACTCAGGAAGCAGGGAATGGGAAAGTATGCTGGACCGAAAAATACTATAACTATTCCTATCCACCAAACCTGCCACATCAGGTTAAAGAATCAAATGAGCAGGCACAGGGAAGCTGTTTATAAACTGCAAAGCATAATTCAAACTTATCATTCAAATAATGATAAGGACCATTATTAAAATCGAGAAAGCAGCATCACATAAAGATGGCTTTACAAATCAGTGGGAGGAGATGGGCTGTTGAACAACTGATGTAGGATAACTGGATGTTGTTGTTGTGTGCAGTCTAGTCGATTCTGACTCATAGCAACCCTATAGGACAGACTAGAACTGATCCATAGGATTTCCAAGGCTGTAATCTTTATAGGAGCAGATTGCCAGGTCTCTTCTTCCATGGAGCTGCTGGTGGGTTTAAATAGCCACCTTTTCGGTTTCTTAACCATTGCATCACCAAGGCTCTTTGGATAAGTGCACAGGCATCTGGGGAAAAAAAAAAAAAGTAGAAACTCTACCTCCTAATGTCGGGATGAAATGCCAGAATATTCTTTAAATGGATTAAAAATTTAAAGATAAAAATGAAACCATAAAATATTAGAAGAAAACATGGGAGAATTCCTTATAAACTCGGAATGGGGGAGGTCTACTTAATCATTAAACAAATTTTAAAAAAATACTCATTGCCATCTAGTCGAGTCTGACTCACAGAGACTCTATAGGACAGAGTAGAGCTGCCTCATACGGTTTCCACGGCTGTAAATCTTTACGGAAGCAGACTGCCACATCTTTCTCTCATGGAGTGGCTTGTGGGTTTGAACTGCTGAAATTTTGGTTAGCAGCTGAGGGCTTACCCACTGTGCCACTAGGGTGCCTCTTAATCATTACAATCTAAAAATTCAGAACGCATAAAAATATGATTAATAATACAACTACATAAAAATCAAGAGCCTTTGTACGGTGAAAAACATCCTTTGAAAAAAGGTCAAAAGACAAACAAACTGGGAAAAAAAGGCAGTTGTATATTGGAGCTGGCTTTACTGGCTCACAAGAGCTGATTGTTAGATTTTAAGGAATTTTGCAAACTGGTTGACAAACAGCCTTATTAAAAATTAAATCATATAAAATTACAGTTAAAGGAAGTATGTTACAAATAAAGCTAATGAATACTCAGAACTCATCACTTCCAAATTATCTTACTATTATCTATGCTCTTTAGGTTATTTACGTCAATTGCATCTGTATCCTGGAAGTACTATAAAATAATTTGCTTTTCTGTACATCTCTTTCCAACACTACATTCAGTGATGACATGTTGGTAGCTTGAAATCGGCCATAATGGGGTTATGTACATTATGGAAACTGGCAAATGCTATAAACCAGGGTTTATTTTCCCATGAGTGTCATTCTTGAACATTTATCAACACACCACTGGGAAAAAAGTGCTTGAACCGCATCCTAGAGAAAAGGCTTATCTCCTTGCATATCATGTGTGCTAATAAACCAAGTATAAAAAGACTATCAGTCTAACAGAAACATAAGAAAGATACAAATAGCCTATTCATCTAAATAAAGAGCTACTCTACCTCACTCACAACAAGAGAAAAGCAAATTAAAATGATAGTGAGATTTTTTTTAACCTATAAGCTTAGCAAAATTCCAAGTTTGATAACACTCTGCCGGTAACGTTGTGGGGGAAGCAAGCATTCTTATCTATTGCTGGTGAAGGTATAAATTTGTATACACATTTTGAAGGGCATTTTGACAATATACACATAATAATTACAATAATTACCAATCCATAGACTCTTTGACCCAGCAATCTCATTTCTGGGAATTCATCCTATTATGTGGTATATGGGGCCCTGGTGGCACAGTGGTTAAGTGTTTAGCTGCTAACCAAAAGGTCAGCAGTTCAAATTTACCAGCTGCTCCTTGGAAACCCTATGGGGCAGTTCTACTCTGTCCTATAGAGTCACTATGAATCGACGCCACGGCAACGGATTATATGGTATATAGCATTGTTGTTTTTTTTTTTTTAATTGTGCTTTGTTAAAGTTTACAGCTCAAGTTAGTTTCTCATACAAAAATTTATACACACATTGTTATGTGACCCTAGTTGCTATCCCTATAATGTGACAGCACACTCCTCCTTTCCACCCTGGATTTCCCATGTCCATTCAGCTAGCTCCTATCCCTTTCTATCTTCTCATCTTGCCTCTGGACGGGAGCTGCCCATTTAGTCTCGTGTATTTACTTGAACTAAGAAGCACACTCTTTATGAGTATCATTTTATGTCTTATAGTCAAGTCTAATCTTTGTCTGAAGAGTTGATATAGCACTGTTTTTAATAGAAAAATATTGAACAACACAAATGTCCATCCATATGGGATGGTTACATAAATAATGGAACCATCTATACAGTGGAATAGACTGGACCTATAAAAACACTTGAAGACTCTCTCCAAGTCAGATATGGAAGAATCTCCAAGTTACACTGTTAAGTGAAAAGAGTGAGGTTAAGAACAGAGGGTATATTTACAACAATGAAAAAAAAAAGAGTAGCTGCTGAGGCTGCTTACATACAACTAGACACCTCATGGGATTTGGTTCCTTGGTTTGTAGGTTTAGGGTCATGGTTTCATGGGACGTCCCAGTTAATTGGCCTAATAACATGTTTATTGCTTCTGTTCTATTTCCTAGTTAATTGCATAGTACCTGGGGTCTTAAAAGCTTTCAAGTGGCCATCCAAGGGAAACAATTGGTCTCTATTTGCCTGGAGCCACAGAGAAAGGAGAGTCAGGAATGGGAGGAGGAAATGGAATGTGTAGCTAATTGCCTCCATGAACATCTGCCTCCTTTGCCATGAGTCCAGAAGAACTGGATGGTGCCCAGCTACCATTACTGAGCATTTTGATCAAAGATTCCATAGAAGAATCCTGATCAGAAGGGGAAAAATGCAGAACAGAATATCAAATTCTCAGGGACTCCAGACATTCTGTAGCTAAAGGGGGCTGGATGAACCCCTGAAACTATTGCCCTGAGATAATCTTTAAACCTTAAACCGAAAATATCCCCTGAAGTCTTCCTAAAACCAAACAATAGTTTAGCTTAACTAGTGCTCTTTTAAGAACTATCTATACGGGATCAAAGTAACAACAGCAACTCAAAAGATTAGATAGGAACCTTAGGGGGCAGTGAGTTTACGTTAATGGGGGAGGAGCAACCCAGAAAAGGGGGGTGAGAATGGTTGCACAACTCGGAGAATGTAATCAATGACATGGAATTGTACATGCAAAAACGGTTGAATTGGTGTTTGTTTTGCTGTGTATACTCTCAACAAAAACAACCAAATAAAAAAGAACAGAGGATATAGTATTTATCTTTTGCATAATAAAATAAAATATATATTTTTCTTTGATTTGCATAAAGAAAGTCTGGAAGGATAAATAAGAAACTAATAAAAATGGTTATGAGGAGTGTCTGTGCATGATGTTGGAACTGGATGGATAGGGAATGTGGTGAGACCAAAACTTTTCATTATAAATCTTTTGACATTAAAAAATATGTTGAACTATGTCAGCATATTACCGGTTTACAGAATTAGATGAAAAAATAAAAGAAAGATTTATTAACAAGCACTTGATTGTTTAATTCCCTAGATATCTGGTAAATATTTATTGAGCTTCTACCTAGGCACTGTCCTAGGAACTGGGGATACAGTAGTGGACAAAATAGACAAAAATTCCTGCAAGTGTACATTCTAGTGGTAGTCAGGGAAAGCCTTTTTGAGGAGACGATATTTGCGTACTGACATGAAAGAAGTGAAGGAGTGTGCCTCATCAGTATCTGGGATTATGCTTATAGGTTTAGAGTAGTATAGAGCAATTATTGTTTTTGTTGCTCCCAGGAGATTGTAAAATGTTACACACACACACGCATACCTCCTTCAAACACTTGCCATTGAGTTGATTCTGACTCATGTCAACCCTACGGGTGTCAAAGCAGAACTATGTTCTATAGAGTTTTCAGTGGTTGATTTTTCAGAAGTAGATTGCCAGTCCTTTCTTCCAAAGCATCTCTGGGTGGACTCAAACCTCTTCCAACCTTTTGGTTAGCAGCCTAGCATGCTAACCATTTGCGCCACCCAGAGACTTCATCCTTGTTTATGAATATAATACCACTGACTGGATAGTGCAAAGGTTAATATGTTAGGCTGGTAGCTGAAAGGTTGGAGGTTGGAGTCTACCCAGAGACATCTTGGAAGAAAAGCCTGGCAATCTTCTTCTGACAAATCAGCCATTGGAAAAAAACCCTTATGGAGTACAGTTCTACTCTGACACACATGGGGTCACAGTGAGCTGGAGTCAACTCCACAGAAACTGGTTTGGTTTATCCAAACTACTGAGAGATTATGTCCTACTGATGGCATTTGTGGCAGTGAAGATTGGTTTGAATGGAGTCAAACCATCTATGATCCCTTGCCCTGGTCTCCAATGGTCAAGGACGTAGTAGACATTTGCTAAGCCTCTGGCTCAGATTGATGGATAAACGTCTGGTCATGGGAGCTTTATTCTCATTCCAAATGAAACTAAAAGTCCCATAAAATTAAAGCCCTGATCTCTTAATATCATATTCTGCCAACCAGATTAAACAACATACTCAAAAACAAAGACAACCAGGATGTGAAAACATATACAGAGAACATCCACAGAGAAGAATACAAACATTAAATTATTACCAGACCTGAATGGCATGGGTATATTTTTACCATGCCAGGGTCATGGATATGAGATGATGGGATAAAAGAAAACTTGTGGGCATAGTGAAAGATGTGGCATTTAAAGAGTGATTGAAGACACTCACAAACTCTTCAGCTTGACTTACATGATCTAGTGTTTGTCTTCTGGGCTCTTGTACTTGTGCTCTTTATCTCAGCTCCTACTTTCTTTGTTTTTGTAATTATTTACTAGATAGTGAGCTCCTTAGGGGAAGTACCTATTTTCTCCATATCTGTAGCAGCTAGCACAGTCCCTGACATTTATGAGGCTCTTAATAAATGTTTGTTGAAAGACTGATTGACACATGCTCTATGAAGCAGAAAACTAGATAACATTGTAGGTATCTCTTTATTTGGGGGAACTGGAGCCCAAAGAAAGTGCTTTGTTTTCCATTTGGGTAGGCTGATGGGTGCTGTTGGGTGGTTTTTTTTTATATTTGTAAATGTTGCCATTTTCTCACGCCCAGTTAGCCTCACTCTGCATGCTTACACAAGGCAGCTGGCTCACCACAGCTCTGGTGACAATTCTCAGCTGCCGGCCAAGCCGGTTAGAGTCACCCATCAATATGTCCCAGAGTATCTCACTCACTCTGATCAAAAAGTAATCCAATCTCCTTCCTTGGAGCCCTGTGATCACCCACGCTGTGTTCTTCTCTCTTCTGTCCCTTGCTGTCTGAGCTGCTCAGACTTTGGCAGCCATGTGGGACTAAAGCAAAAGTGAGTTCATCCACAGAGCATGTGCTTGGGCAGCCAAGTCCTCCAGGTTTGAATAAAATGACCCAAGCCATTTGGTATTCACTGAGCAGTCACACAGGGACATGTCCATTCTGGGATGTCCCTCACCAGGACCAGCTGTTACTTCAGCCAGACTGGACTAAGTTCCTTGAATGGGGCTCCTGGTGGGAAGCATGGGAGGTCAAACTCCACCTCCACCAACACTCCAACCTCCCATTCTACTAAGTACTGGTTTTACCTTAATGATGAATTCCAGAATCCTTTTGGATTCTTCCCGAATTGAAATCTCTCACCTGGTCTGTAGCTGCAAATTAAAAGACTCAAGTTGTAGCTATCAGAGATGAGGGACTGTTTTATTTCTCGGAGGTAAAGAATTAACACTGGCTAATGAGTTATATTCCACTGCACAATGCCCTCTGATTGTGTATTATATATTAGCACTCTGATCTTGAAAGAGACAATTGTGTCATGCTTGCCCATCAGTTGAGAGTAATCATCTCAGCGGCACAGTACTGCATACCAGTCAAGCTTGTCATTCTCATATTCAACAGCTTTTAATTGTTGCATTGCCCTTTAATGACAACCTTTCTCCAGAATTTGGAGACAGAAACAGAGACCTGCCTAAATATCAGTTCCTTCCTGCCCTGAGTAAAAAGAATCCATTTAGCCCGAAAGGAGTTTTCTAATTCCCAGAGAATGATGTTGCCTCAGCAATTTCCATTATCCATCAAGGCCAAATGCTTGGCCATGGGATTTCTTCTTCCTACTGAAGTGAGGAAATGTATCAGACAAGAAAAGGGCTCTTAGGACTACATAGTAAGCTGGACACTAAAATAGAAGAAATGCCCTAAAAATAATCTTCAGGTCCCTAGGTGGGAAACAGCTATTAACCTAAAGGTTGGTGGTTCCAGTCTAACCTGAGGCATCTTGGAAAAAAGGTCTGGTGATCGACTTCTGAAAAATCTGCCATTGAAAACCCTACGGAGCACAGTTCTACTCTGAAACACATGGGGTTGCCATCTGGAATCAACTCAACGGCAACTGGTTTTAATTATCTATCTTTTATCTGAAAACGTGTATGAACTGAGTTGCATCTGCTTGGCTACAAAAAGGGTCAGATTCCTTTCTGTCTTTGTGATCTCTTTAGCGGATTGCCTGTGATGTGTAACATTTTGGTTTAATGTTTATTCAATAATAAAATTGTTTTTGTTCTCTTCTTAAAAAAATCATCTTCAGGATGCCTTCGAATGCAAGTAACAGAAAATCTAGCTCAAACTGTCTTAAAATTTTGTATTGGCTCACGTAACTGAAAAGTCCCGGGGTAGAACTGCTTTAGCACGTCTAGATTCAAGGGCTCCAAGAATATCTTTAGGACTTGGTCTCAGCGTCTCTTTATCTCGACTCTTCCTTGTGTTGCTGCATTCTCAGACGGATTCTCCTCTCCTGGTGGCAAGACCACAGCCAACAGCTACAGGCTCACAGCTCTAGTAGCATCCTAAGATCCAGTCTCATTGGACTAACTTGGGTCATGGTACTCATCCTGAACCAGTCGTAATAGCCAGGCGGAATGGAGAATGCTGATTGGTCAGGCCTGGGTCACTCGCTCACCCCTGAAGGTGGACAGTAGGGTCAAGTCCACCAACAGCAACCACTGAACTATGAATGGAAGAGGGTGGTGATTCTCCAAGAAAATCTGGGCGCTGTTAACCAGAAAAATGGGGAACGGGTGCTTAAATAAAAACAACTGAAGTTCTCTACTTTCATCTCAACTCAGAAATAAATGTCTTTTTGGGTTGGTAATTTGAGCTTCATGTCTGCCCCAGACCCCTGTCCATAATAAAGATTACCGTTCATTGAGTGACAGTCGTTGTGCTGGGTGTTTGCATACACCATCTGATTTCATCCCTACAATTACCCCATGAGGTAGGCATGATTAACACCAGTTTCTAATAAGGGAATGGAGACACAGAGAGATTTAAAGAGTGAGAGTCATTATTCAATGCAGGCCTAACTCCAGAGCCCATGCTTATTCTCCTATCAGTGTGTTTCCAGTCCACTTACAAGACTCTCTGGGGTGTTTACTAAACAGGCTTCCTAAGCACCCCTCCTGGGAAATTCTGATTCAATAAGTCTGGATTAAAGTCTTGGAATCTCTTTTGTTAACAAATGTGTTCAGTAGTTCTTATGATAGCACGATACCCTGCTGCTTCTCACGGATTAAAAAATACTACTACTGCCCAATCCTGTGCCCTCTTTCTTTCCTCTCCCTGTCCCCACAGGGGATCTGGGGGGATCTGAGGACTGCAGAGCAGTTTGCAGAGCATGTGATCTTCAGGATAGATAAGCTTCTCTACAGCAGTGATTTCGGAAGATGGGGTGTATAAGAGGACCTCACTGGTGTATGGGGAGACAAGAGTTCTTTTTCTATTTACTTTTTAAAATATGTAACAAAATGTTTGACGTTTCAACAGTCTTCACGTGTACAGTTCAGTGACGTTAATTATGCTCATCATGTTGTTCAATCATCACCCTTATCCAACACTAATGTTTTCATCTTCTATTTAATATTTAGGGGCAGTGGTGGTTCAGTGGTAGAATTCTTACCTTCCGTGTGGGAGACCCAGGTTCAATTCTTGTGTGTTGCTGTGATGTTTAACAGGTTTCAGCGGAGCTTGAGACTAAGACTGGGAAGAGGGCCTGGTGAACTATTCCTGAAAATCAGCCAATGAAAACCCTACAGATTACAAAGTTCAGAACCACAGCCGATAATGGGGATGGCACAGGACTGGGCAGTGTTCTGTTCTGTTGTGCATGATGTTGCCATGAGTCAGAGGCTGACTCAACTACAGCTAACAAGAACAACATTTGATTTTTATCTAAAAAAAGAAAAGAAAGAAATTAAGCTTTGCTAAAATGTAATATCCAAACCGCCACTGGTGGTTTCACTCCACTGTGAGTCCTGGGCCACCTGTAAGATTTTCAAAGGGAAGAGAGAGTTCCACGACGCCGAGGGTGATGGCACTCCTACTTGTTTGCTTGCTTCCAGGCATTTGCGACTGAGTGGAATTACACATTATATTATCTAACCTCCTGTGCCCCAAAGTCACCAGGCTCAGATGGTTTTAGAGGGAAGTTTTAAAAAACAGTCAGTAAACATACAATCCTTATCTTCCACAAACTGTTTCAGACTATAGAGAAGGGGAGAAAGCTACCCAGTTCTCACTATGAGGTTAGTGAAACCTTGAGGCCAAAACTGATAACGACAAAAGAAAAGAAAATCACCTAGCAATGTCACTTAAGAACATAGATGTAAAATTCCAAATAAAATATTAGCAAATTTAATTTAGCAGGACATTAAAAATAATATGTGATCAATAGCTCAATGAAATAAGATTCATGGAATGCAGTCATTGAGTGGCTTTATTTTTCTCTTCTATTGCCGTTGTAATTTTGAATTGTGGTATATTCATACAATGAAGTATCACAACACTATTCTACCAATATGTATAAATATAAAAAGTATATAGTATCATCCGGGAAAAAATGATGTTAGTAAGATACATGTAGCATGCCATTCTATAACATTTAAACGTCTGCAAAGCAATAGTGTTTAATATGCGTACGTATAAAATATGTAGTAAAAGAATTAAAACTTGAACAATGATAACTAATAAATGCATGATAGTGTTTAGCTCCAGCAGGGAAAGAAAAGGCAATGAGATTGAGGAGATGTCTTCACAGGAAGCCTCGCTCATGTTTGCAATGCTTAATTTTAAAAGATTATGAAGGAGGTTTCTAAATATCATTTCCCTTGATGAAATGGCTGATTCCAGGTCTGGGGCAAGCAGTGTCCACGATGAGCCGTGGACAAGCTGTTTTGCCAGAAAGCAAGGAAGCTATCCAAGACTATTTGGGGTCATGTCAAAACAACACAGGAACCACTTTGAAGTAGGTTCCACTGGCCAAAGATAGACAATTTGTGCATCAAAAAGAATAATAAACACACTGGATTAAAACCTGTCAAATATGTAAAAATCACAGATTTATAATGATACTTCAAAACAAAACAAAACAAAAAACCCAACCCTAATTACTCTCCATTGGAGTTTGCTAAGGTCATAATTTATTACTCTGAAAATTAATCAATAATGAGAAAGCTTTTATTTTACTTTCCTACGCCAACTATATTTCATACAAAATAGTTGATAAAAGTAAAACGAAATGCTTGACATCATCCATATTTTCTCCATTTATCATGATGTTGCTTATTAGTTCAGTCGTGAGGATTTTTGTTTTCTTTATGTTGAGGTATAATCCATACTGAAGGCTGTGGTCTTCGATCTTCATCAGTAAGTGCATCAAGTCCTCTTCACTTTCGGCAATCAAGGTTGTGTCATCTGCATATGGCAGGTTGTTAAAGAGTCTTCCTCCAATCCTGATGCTGAATTCTTCTTCACATAGTCCAGCTTCTCTGATTATTTGCTCAGCATACAGATTGAATAAGTCTGGTGAAACGATACAACCTAATGCACACATTTCCTGATTTTAAACCACGAAGTATCGCCTTGTTCTGTTTGATCAACAATAAATCAACAATAAAAAGATGTATTTGAGGCAATGAAAAAATTATGAGTATGGATTGAGTATTAGATGACATTAAGGGGTTATCGTTAATTTTGTTAAGTGTGATGAGGGTATGGTGATTGTGTTTTTAAAATTTTCCTTAACATTAAAGTAAGGTCACTTCAGATAGAATGTGATGTAGTGAAATGCCTCTCGAATGATCCTTTACCCCAACTCCTCTGGGAACCTTAATGAACTAAAGAAACCGATCAGATCCTTCACGCAAGGGCCTCTGCGATGTGAGAGATAAGCTGACCCTGCTCTGTGTCCTAGGAAAAGAATGTGGTACAGACTGGGAGGAGGAGCCCATCTGCTCCCTGGTGGAGTGTTGCAGAGCACCAGAGGCCCCACACTGGTGTTTGTGGGGCGACGCAGCCCCACAGCCCAAAGGTCAAGGGCACCAATGTGGTCAGCACAGCTGGGAGAAGAGCACAGAGCCCTGGGTAGCATTTGGAAGTGGTAGGAGCTGCCAAGAGGAAGCTTCCCTTGCAGAGCATACATCAGACACTCAGGGCTCCTTGAACCAAAGGAAAGATTTGAGGAGGCTCCTTCCACTGGTGAGAACTGAGCCACGAGTGGCTGTTCTGTCATGGTTGCCATTCCAGGCTGATGTGGCTTGAGAGTATCACTCATAGAGAGATTTGGTATTTGTCTTAGACAAGTTCTCTAGAGAAGCAGAACCAGTGAGATCTCTCTATCTTTCTATCCATATCTATCCGTCCATCCCTGGGGGACACAGTTAAACATTTTACTACTAACCAAAAGGTTGGTGGGTTGAACCCTCCCAGAGGTGCCTTGGAAGGAAGGTCTGGTGATCTACTTCTGAAAAATCAGCCATTGAAAACCCTGTGGAGCATAGTTCTACTCTGACACGCATGGGGTAGCCATGAGTCAGAATAGACTCATTGGCAACTTTTTTTTTTTTTTTGGTCTCTCTCTCTCTCTATCTGTCTATCTCTATCTCTTTATCTATCCATCTATCTATCTAATCTATCCATCCATCTAACCATCCATCCATTGAGAGAATGCATGCATAAGAGATTTACTTCAAGAAATTGGCTCACGTGATTGTAGAGGGTTAGGGAGTCTCACATCTGTAGGTCAGGCAACAGACTGGAGATTCTTGCAATCTTGTGTCCCAAAATCTGTAGGCCAGGTAGGAGGAAAGTGGAGAGTAAGAGTGTTCTGGAAAAATGTCTATTTATGGTTTGGAGGCAGATTGCACCCTAGGGAAACTGGCTTTCTGCTCTTAAGGGCTTCAACTGAATGACCGAGGATTATGGAAGGTATTCTGCTTTACTTGAGGCCAACTGATTAAATCACACGTAATTACTTTATAACAGCAACAAGACTAGTGTTTTATCAAACCACTGGGCACTATAGCCTAGCCAAGCGAACATAGGAAATTAACCATCACAGTATTTTACATGTAAGCACAACAATCATAACCCAGGGCCACCCCCATTTTACAGTTAGGGAAATGGAGGCACAAAATCATTTAGTTTTTTACCTCCTAAGAAGGCTGCATGAGAACTACTTCCTGATTTCGGGCTGCTGTGATAACAGCTGCCTGTCTATGACTCTTTCTGATTTTCAGTGCACCTTGGTCTAGCATGCAGACAGGCGGCCAAAAGACTTATAGGCCTCAGCCTGAGAGGTCTTAATAGCTACTATCTTCTTTCTGAGCTCTTATCAGGAACTGCTGTCCACACAAATCAAACTGTGAGAACATTTGCCAGAGATTTCTCTGGAGTAAGATTCACTCCTCCTGCTCTATTAGAATTCGTGTGTTTAGCTGGCTGTGACACTTCCTGGGAGCATTACCAAGCCCCATGTCTGGTTTGTCTCTAGAACCTGGTGTTCTGCTCCTGATTTGATGCCTGCTTCTCTGGCAGAGCCCAGATGGTTGGAAAGTTTCTGTGGTGGTTTGCCAGCAGCAAGAAGACTAAGCATGTCCTGAGAATTTCCATTTGTAGGCTCTGAACAGAGTCCAGAGAGTCACCTACCAAGGAGACCCTGACAATGTTGTGGCTAGGGGTGATAGGGATGTTTGCAGCAGCTAGTTTCCCCACTTGGCCTGCTTTGTCTATAATGAGTAGGACATCTATCTTCCTATTATAAGTGGGTGTTTATCATGAAGGCATGAAGGCATGGAAGGAAGAAGGGGTTAATAAGAAGAGAATGAAAAGAACTAGGCCGTATTTTCTGGCCACCACCCATCCATCAGTTCATCATACTGTGGTGGCTTGTGTGTTGCTGTGATGCTGGAAGCTATGCCACCTTTATTTCAAATACCAGTAGGGTCACCCATGGTGAACAAGTTTCAGCAGAGCCTCCAGAGTAAGACAGACTAGGAAGAAGGACCTGGTGATTTACTTCTGAGAATTAGCCAATGAAAACCCTATGGATCACAAGAGAATATTTTTCAATAGAGTACTGGAAGATGAGACCCTAGGTTGGAAGGCGCTCAAAACACACAGTGGCCGCAACAATGGATTGGAGCATACTCACAATCATGAAGATGGTGCAGGACCAGGCAACATTTTGTTCTGCTGTACATGGGGTCGCCATGAGTCAGAGTCAACTTAACAACTACTAACAACATCTTTTCTGGTCTTATTGAAGGTAACCCCATAATATATGTGCCAGACACTGGAAAAGCAGAGACTGATATTGAGCAGAGTGGTATAGCATGAAGAACTCTATATTTGTCTACCTTCACCTTAGTTGCCTCATCTGTAAAATTAGGTTAGTAATAACTAATCTAGCCAAGTGATTCAATCTGAGTAATATCTGGAGTGACTTTCCTTTTCCTTAAATCTGGGAAATATGGAAAATCCATTTATTCATTCAATCCTTTCTTACTGCTTTATATACTCTTTCAAGGAGCTCTGGTGGCGCAGTGGTTAAGTGCTTGGCTGCTAACCAAAAGGTTGGAGGTTTGAACACACCAGCTGGTCCATGGGAGAAATATGCGGAACTCCGCTTCGTAAAGATTTACAGCCTTGGAAATCCTATGGAGGCAGTTCTACTCTGTCCTATAGGGTCACTATGAGTCAGAATCAACTTGATGGCAATGGGTTTGGTTTTTATACTCATTTATTCATACATTCTTTCCCTCAACAAATATTAATTGAGGACATACAAAATTAACAATGTATGATACTATGGGGGACAAGATAATGTTTTCTACCCTCAAAGAATTTCCATTCTAATTGGAGAGAGAAGACCTGTGTACTGAAAACTTAATATAGTATCTTAGTTACCCAGTGCTGCTGTAACAAAATATACCACAAGTGGCTTCCCCTGCGTGTGTGTCTCTGTGTCTGTTCTACTCTTCTTATAACTCAGAAGTGATTAGGTTTAGGACCCACTCTACTCTGGCATGACCGCATTAACATAATAAAAGAAAAGCCAGGGTCATATGTACAGGTACAGCGGTTACAATTTCAACACATGGTTTTGAGGGACACGATCCAATCCATAACATAACATGTTGTTGTGACAGTAGAACTGCTCCATACGGTTTTTTAGGCTGTAAACTTTAGGGGAGCAGATTGCCAGGTCTTTCTCCTTCAGAGCTGCTGGGTGGGTTCGAACTGCCAACCTTTTAGTTAGCAGCTGAGGGCTTAACAGTTGGGCCACAGGACTCCTTCCAGAAGATATAAACCAACCAAAAAACCAAACCCATTGCTATCGAGTCAATTTGGCTCATAGTGACCCTAAAGGACAAAGTAGAACTGCCCCATAGGGTTTCCAAGGAGCTCCTGGTGGATTTGAACTGCCGACCTTTTGGTTAGCAGCCATAGCTCTTAACTACTACGCCACCAGGGTTTCCTTCCATAAGATATAGAGTGTGCTAAATACAGTAAGAAAGGTACCAAGTGTTGTGATAGTTCAGAAAAAGAGAAGTTACTTCCAGGTGGAAATTTCAGGGGAGACTTAGTGAAGGGTGTAGTGGGTGAAATGAGTTTTAAAGAATAAATAAAATTTGGATACGCGATGTGAGGGAAACACTCCATAGGAACAAGAAGGGCTTGAGCAAAGACCTAGAGGTGGGTAGGTGTGAAAGATGTTCGGGAAACAGTAAATCATCCAGCATGCCTGAAGTTTGGGTTTTGAAAGCAGATAAGGTAGAAGAGGTAAGATAGAGCCAGGCTGGAGCAAGCTTGGAATATAAGGTTGACATGTTCAGACTTTATTTAGAAAAAAATTGGAAACTGTTGAAGATACTTGAATGGGAGCCCAATTAAGAGACTACCACAGTTTAAGGAATCCTTGGGTGGCACAAATGGTTAAGCCCTTGGCTGCTAACCAAAAAGTTAGAGGTTTGAGGCCCTGCAGAGGCACCTTGGAAGAAAGGCCTGGTGATCTACTTTAGAAAACTCAGCCATTGAAAACTCTATGGTGCACAGTTCTACTCTGACACACATGGGGTCGCCATGCGTTGAAACCGACTCAATGACAACTGGCTTGGTTTGGTTTGCCACAGGTCAAGGGAGAGTTAGTGAGCATCTGAACTCAAGGGGTGGGGAAGAGGAAGGGGTCAGAGGCCTGGCTAGGAAAAGTATGACTGTAGGAATGAAAGGGAGGGATGGAGGTGAGGGGAGCTGGAGGTAAGAATGCCTCATGTCCTCGAGGTTGGTGGTTGTTTTCCCAAGGCCTTGCTGTCACCCCGCACTTCATTTGAATTAGAATTATTTTTATTTGAATAGCAGTGGTTTTAATATCCATTTGTCTGCTCAGAGTAAGTCAGAACTTGGACAACCAATGATACTATTTGCATCATGATCTTCATTTTGGGCAATATCTGTGTTTTGTGTAAGTGTGCCAGCTTTCTCTAAAAGTCAATGAAGGAGTCAACAATATTTATTGAAAACCCATTGAGGCTTTTAAATTTTTATACACTATCAATAAGAATTTATTGAATATCTTAAACGTTTAAGGTAATGTGGGGTGAGGAGGGAAGTTAGCCCTTGCCCACAGGAATTTACAAACTAGTGAGGGGAAAGCTGTGTGTGTGTATAATTAGATAAAATAGAATAAGCTCAAAAGAAGAAGCACTCAGTTCTAGTAATCCAGGGAAGCATTAGGAAGGAAGTGGCCAATAAAATAAAATATGGGACTCTGCCCTTTGGAATTGAAATTGCAAAGAAAAATGTAAAATGACTGTTTATAAATACTCAAGGATGGGGAATCTGACAGCAACAGAGGCAGGTGGTTTCAAACTAAAGGACTATGTAGCAGTCCTTGAGCAGTGCAAACAGTTCATGCACTTGGCTGCTAACTGAAAGGTTGGTGGTTCAAATACACCCAGAGGAACCTTGGAAGACAGGCCTGGCAATCTACTTCTGACAAATCAGTCATTGAAAACCCTATGAAGCACAGTTCTAGTCTGACACACATGGGATCACCATGAGTTGGAGCTGACTAGATGGCAACTGGTTCTGGTTATACATTACCAACAATTACAAGTACAGTGAAACCTATGAGAGCCTGAACTTGGTGGAATTGCCTTGTTTTTCCAGGTCTCACAAGTTTTTGACCTTTGACAGGGTGCAGTCATACCACTTTTCTGTTGCTTGTTTTAGCAGAAAATATTTGAGTTTTCCTTCTCCGACAGGTTTCCACCTTACACAAGCTCTGGCTTCTGTAGGCTTTGCTGAATAGAAAGTGTTAGGAAAAGGGAGGTGCAGCCTGCTGTGGGAGAGTATGCTTTAGCCTGGAGGACTACATAGCAGTGGGTTTCGTCACGGCAAACTGCCTACCAGCCATATCTCCAGGGACCTTCAACTCGGTGTAGTGAGCTCCCACACAACCAACTCCGCTGCCTTTTGCAATCTGTTTTCATTTGAGTTGAAACTGGCTTAGACTCCAGGGAAGCACTATTGTAGGATATGCCTGATGAACCTGGGAATGAAGTTAGTGTAAACCACGTGGTCTCCCAAGGGCAGGATTTCGACAAGACTGAAGTTTGACCAAGAAGTTGATGCAAAGGGGACAAGTGTGGCCCAGTGCCCTTCATCTTGTCTTCCCATTCTTCAATATTGGTGTGGTTTACTCAAAATCCCAGGCATTACCAAGACCGGCTTCCCAGAGTCTGAAATAGATTTCCCTCTGTGGTCTGCTAGGCCACCGTGAGGTTTCCCTCCTGGATTCCTTTTTGTGGTGGGAGGTCAAACCCCGTCTAGCCTGCTGCCTCCAGGAATGCATGGTGTGTGTCGGCGGGTTGCACAGGATGGTTTTGTTTCACCTCCCTTGAATGGAATGGCAGCCATCCAGCAGGCCTGGGCGCGTGTATAAATAGAGGGACACGTAAGCCTGCATTTAATATCCAGAACATACACCACCCACCACTATGTGTTTTGATTCAAGGCTGCTGACAGCACCGCAGACCACGCCGTGGGGCCAGCAAACCAACTAATCCCACTGCTTTATCCCAAGCAGAGATGGGGCAGATTTCACTGCCAGGGACATTTCCTTTCCATCCACCAGCAGCTCTGAGTCTCTTCTGCTTTTCTTGCTTCCACTGCCCATTACTGATGACCTGTGGTCAGAAAGGCCAGGGTGAACACGGAAGACTGAAATGTACAACTAATCCCCAAGTCTTTTTTTTTAAGGCAGGAGATTTAGACTCATTTGCCTGCATAGCCCTTTGACTACAGAACTGATGTCAAAAGGGCCTGTGGAAAGTTTAGTATTTCAGTATCTCCTAGCCAACTTCCTATGATGTGCCATGGGAGAGTGTCACTTCCTAGTTTGTATAGGATAAAGTATGAATTTCACTTTTGCTGTTCAGATTGTTTGCAGTCTGGTCCCAGGCCACCTTTCTGGTCTTATGACCACCACACCCCTACTTTTTTTTTGTGAACATTTTATTGTGCTTTAGGTGAAAGTTTACACAGCATATTAGTTTTCCATTCAATAATTTATACACAGATTGTTCTGTGACATTGTTTGTAATCCCCGCAATGTGTCAGCACTCTCTCCATTTCTACCCTGGTTTCCTCGTTTCCATTTAGCTGGTTCCCCCCCGCTGCCTGCCTTCTCATCTTTGCTTTTGGGCAAATATTGCCCTTTTGGTCTCATATAGTTGATTGTTCTAAGGAGCACATTCCTCGTGGGTGGTATTGTTTATTTTATAGGCCAGTCTATTATTTGGCTGGAGGGTGGCCTCTGGGAATGGCTTCAGTTCCAAGTTAGAAGGTTGTCTTAGGGCAACTGTCTTGAGGGTTCCTCCAGTCTCTATCAGACCAGTAAGTCTGGTCTTTTTTATGAATCTGAATTTTGTTCTGCTTTCTATTATGTTCCTGGGCAGGGTGGTGGATAGTAGTAGCTGGGCACCATCTAGTTCTTCTAGTCTCAAGTAAGAGGAAGCTGTGATTCATGTAGGCCATTAGCCTTTTGGACTAATTGCTTCCTTGAGTCTTTAGTTTTCTTCACTGTCCTTTGCTCCAAATGGGAAGAGACCAATAGTTGTACCTTAGATGGCAACTCATAAGCTTTCAACACCCCAGACACTACTCACCAAAGTAGGATGTAGAACATTTTCTTTATGAACTATGTTACGCCAGTTGACTTAGATGTTCCCCGAGATTATGGTCTTTAGCCTTCAAGTCCAGTAGCTTAGTCCTGCAAGGTGTTTGGTTATGTCTAAAAACTTTCCATAACTGTGCCCCCTATGTGCTCTATTATATATATGAATATACATGTAGCACTTACAAATATGTATGTAGAAATATCCACAATCATACCTATATATGCATGCAGGTGTACTCCTGTATGACCTCCTGCACCTATTTAGCATATCTATCTACCTATGTATCAACTCACAAATTATTGTTTGTTATTACTGTTATATGTTATGTTATAACATATGTTATAACATAACATGTTATAGAATGGATATATGTTATAGAATTTACCGTAATTGCCCTTTATTCTTGCATATCTCTCAGGGTCTTCTTTTGTCTTGGTCACGTGGTGCTGACTTCCCCCATATTGTGTATTGCCTTTCCTTTCACCAAAATTAGCACGTATCTACTATCTAGTTAGTGATTTTCCCTTCCTGCCCCTCCCTTTGCTGGTAACCATCAAAGACTATTTCCTTCTGTGTGTAAACCTATTTTTAAAAAATTTTTTTAATGTATTTTTTTCCTTAAATTGTACTTTAGATGAAGGTTTACAGAACAAATAGTTTCTCATTAAACAGCCAGTACACATATTGTTTTATGACAATGGTTAACAACCTCACGACATGTCAACACTGTCCCTTCTCAAACTTGGGTTCACTATTACGAGATTTCCTGTCCCCTCTTGCCTTCTAGTCCTTGTCCCTGTACTGTTGTGGCACATTAGTCTCGTTTGTTTTATGGGGCTGTCTAATCTTTGGTTGAACAGTGAATGTTGCGGGGGACTTCATTACTGAGCTAAAAGGGTGTCTGGGGGCCACACTCTCAGGCTTTCTCTAGTCTCTGTCAGGCCAGTAAGTCTGTTTTTTTGTGAGTTAGAATTTTGTTCTACATTTTTCTCCAGCTCTGTCCAGGACCCTCTGTTGTGATCCCTGTCAAAGCAGTCAGTGGTGGTAGCCAGACACCGTCTAGTTGTACTGGACTCAGTCTGGTGGAGGCTGTGGTAGTTGTGGTCCATTAGTCCTTTGGATTGATCTTTCCCTTGTATCTTTTTTTCTTCATTCTCCCTTGCTCCCGAAGGGGTGAGGCCAGTGGAGTATCTTATACGGACGCTCACAGGCTTTTAAGACCCCAGACGTTACTCACCAAGGTAGAATGTAGAACATTTTCTTTATAAACTATGTTATGTCAATTGAGCTAGATGTTCCCTGAGACCATGGTCCCCCCAGCCCTCAGCCCAGAAATTCAGTCCCTCACTGAGTTTGGATGTGTCTGTGGAGCCTCCATGACCTTGCCTTATACATGTTGTGCTGGCTTCCCCAGTATCATGTACTGTCTTACCCTTCACCAAAGATACCACTTATCTATTGTTTATTTAGTATTCCGCCCCCCACATCCCTCATAACCATCAAAGATTGTTTCTTTTTCTGTATGTAAACATTTTCACGAGTTTTTACAGTAGAGGTCTCATACAATATTTGTCCTTTTGTGATTGACTTATTTCACTCAGCATGTCCTCCAGTTTCATCCATGTTATGAGATGCTTCGAAGATTCATCATTGTTCTTTATCATTGTGTAATACTCCATTGTGTGTATGTACCATAGTTTGTTTATCCATTCATCTGTTGATGGGGATCTAGGTTGTTTCCATCTTTTTGCTATTGTGAACAATGCTGCCATGAACATGGGTGTGCATATGTCTATTCGTGTGATGACTCTTATTTCTCTAGCCTATATTCCTAGGAATGGGATTGCTGGATCGTATGGTATTTCTATTTCTAGCTTTCTAAGAAAGCACCATATTGTTTCCCAAAATGGTTGTATCATTTTGCATTCCCACCAGCAGTGCGTAAGAGTTTCTATCTCCCCGCAGCCTCTCCAACATTTGTTATTTTCTGTTTTTTTGATTCGTGCCAATAATGCTGGGGTGAGATGGTATCTCATTGTGGTTTTGATTTGCATTGCTCTAATGGCTAGTGATCTCGAGCATTTCCTCATGTGTCTGTTGGCCACTTGAATGTCTTCTTTGGTGAAGTTGTCTGTTCATTTCCTTTGCCCATTTTTAATTGGATTATTTGTCTTTTTGTTGTAGAGGTGTTGGATTTTCTTGCAGATTTTAGAGATTAGACCTTTGTCTGACTTCTAATGTCTAAAAATTTTTTCCCAGTCTGTAGGTTCTCTTTTTCCTCTTTTGGTGAAGACTTTTGATGAGCATAAGTATTTACTTTTTAGAAGATCCCAGTTATCTAGTTTATCTTCTGGAGTTTGTGTGTTGTTGGTTATGGTTTGTATCCTGTTAATGCCATGTATTAGCGCCTTTAGCATTGATCCTGCTTTTTCTTCTGTGAACTTTAGTTTTTGGTTTTACATTTAGATCTTTGATCCATTTTGAATTAGTTTTTGTGTATGGTGTGAGGTATGGGTTCCGTTTCATTTTTTTGCAGATGGACATCCAGTTTTGCCAGCACCATTTGTTAAAAAGACTGTCTGTTCCCCATTTGATGGACTTTCGGCCCTTGTCAAAGACCAGGTAACTGTAGGTGGATGGATTTACGTCGGGTTTCTTGATTCTGTTCCATTGGTCAATATATCTGTTGTTGTACCAGTACCAGGCTGCTTTGACTATCGTAGCTGTATAGTAGATTCTGAGGTCAGGTAGTGCAAGTCCTCTTACTTTATTCTTCTTCAGTAGTACTTTACTTATGCAGGGCTTCTTCCCTTTCCATATAAAGTTAATGATTAGTTTTACCATTTCTTTAAAGAATGTTGTTGGTATTTGGATCGGGATTGCATTGTATTTGTAAGTTACTTTGGATAGAATTGTCTTTTCACATGTTGAGTCTACCTCTCCAGGAGCATGGTATGCTTTTCCATTTATGTAGATCTCTTTTGGTTTCTTGCAGTAGTGTTTTGTAGTTTTCTTTGTATAGGTCTTTTACATCCCTGGTTAGATTTATTCCTAAGTATTTTATTTTTTTAGGGGCCATTATAAATGGTATTATTTTCCTGATTACCTTCTCATTGTTCTCTTGATTGGTGTATAGGAATCCAACGGATTTTTTTATGTTTATCTCATATCCTCCTACTCTGCTGAATCTTTCTATTAATTCCAGTAGTTTTCTTGAGGGGACTTTTTCTATGTATAATATCATATCATCTGCAAATAGGGACAGTTTAACTTCTTCATTACTAATTTGGATGCCCTTTATTTATTTTTCTTGCCTTGTTGCTCTAGCTAGGACTTCCAGTAAGTGTTTGTCTTAGGCTGGGTTCTCTAGAGAAGCAAAACCAGTAAAGTGTATAAATATATATATG
>NW_004444000.1:6854395-6869872 GCF_000243295.1 Trichechus manatus latirostris | reverse complement strand
TTGAGATGATTGTGTGATTCTTTTCTCTCCTTTTATTTATGTGGTGGATTATGTTCATTGATTTTCTAATGTTGAACCATTCTTGCATACCTGGTATGAATCCTACTTGATTGTAGTGTATTATTTTTTTGATATGATGCTGAATTCTATTGGCTAGAATTTTGTTGAGAATTTTTGCATCTATATTCATGAGAGACACTGGTCTGAAATTTTCTTTTTTTGTGACATCTTTGCCTGGTTTTGGTATCAAGGTTATGCTGGCTTCATAGAATGGATTAGGAAGTGTTGCTTCATTTTCTACGGTCTGAAATTGTTTGAGTAGTACTGATGTAAGCTCTTCTCTGAATGTTTGGTAGACTTCTCTAGTGAAGCTGTCTGGGCCAGGGCTTTTTTTTTGTAGAAAGTTTTTTTTATTACATTTTCAATCTGTTCTCTTGTTATGGGTTTGTTCAGATTTTCAACATCACTTTGTGTTAGTTTGGGTAGGTAGTGTGTTTCTAGAAATTTGTCCATTTCCCCTAGGTTTTCAAATTTGTTGGCGTATAGTTTTTCATAATACTGTTATGATCCTTTTTATTTCAGTTGGGTCTGTTGTAATGTCCTCCATTTCATTTCTTATTTGGGTTATTTGTGTCTTCTCCTGTTTTTCTTTTGTCATTTTGGCCAGTGGTTTGTTGATCCTTTCAAAGAACCAACTTTTGGTTTTGTTGATTCTTTCTATTGTTTTTCTAGTCTCTATTTCATTTATCTCTACTCTGGTCTTTATTATTTCCTTTCTTCTGGTGGCTGTGGGCTTTTTTTTCTTTTGCTGTTCTGTTTCTTTTTGTTCAAGTTGTGTAGTTAATATTTTGATTTTGTCCCTTCTTTTTTTGATATGTGCATCTACTGCTATAAATTGTCCTCTGAGGATTGCCTTTGCAGTATAATGTGTTTTCATTCTTGTTTGATTCTAGGAATTTTTTGATTCCGTCTCTGATTTCTCCTGTTACCCAGTGGTTTGTAAGCAGGGTGTTATTCAGTTTACATGTAATTGATTTTTTTCCCTTGCTCTTCCTGTTGTTAATTTCTACCTTGATGGCATTGTGGTCAGAGAAGATAGTTTGTATTATCTCAGTGTTCTGGATTTTGTTGAGGGTTGCTCTGTGGCCTAAGATGTGCTCTATTCTGGAGAACGTTCCATGTGCATTGGAAAAGAATGTGTGCTTTGAAGCTTTGGGTGGAGTGTTGTATGTATGTCTATGAGGTGAAGTTGGCTGATTGTGCCCTTTAAGACTTCTGTATCTTTGCTGAGTTTCTTTCTAGATGTTCTATCCTTTACCAAGAGTGGTGTGTTGAAGTCTCCTACTATTATCGTGGAACTATCGGTTTCTCTTTTCAGTGCTGTTAGAGTTTATTTTATGTATTTAAAGCCCTGTCATTGGGTGCATAGATGTTTATTATGGTTATGCCTTCATGATGGATCATCCCTTTAATCACTATATAGTGTCCTTCTTTGTCTTTCATAGTGGATTTTGTTTTAAAGTCTATTGCCACTCCTGCTCTTTTTTGGTAGCTATTTGCTCGGTATAATTTTTTCCATCCTTTGATTTTTAATAAATTCACTTCTTTGTTTCTAAGGTGTGTCTTTCACAGACAGCATATTGATGGATCCTGTTTTTTATCCATTCTGTCACTCTCGATCTCTTTATGGGTGCATTTAGGCAGTTTACATTCAGTGTAATTATTGATAGTGTGAGTTTATTGTCATTTTGTAGAGCTTTTTCCTTGTAGTGCTGATGTTTTCTTTGTTCCTCTTATTCTCCTGTACTGAATTCCTTTTGTTTTTTTTTTTTCATTTCTTTTGTTTTTGTAGATTTTGTTTTTACTGAGACTTTATGTTTTTCTTCTTTTATTTTGACAAGTAGGTTTGTTAAGTTTCTTTTGGTTACCTTGAAATTTACCCATATCTTCCTAAGTCTGAACCAGTCTATTATTATTTGGTATCACCTTGCCTTCCTCTCCATTAGAAGGTTCTATACCTATACTGCTTAGTCCCTCTTTTATTGTTCTGATGTTGTTGCCATTTACAGATTAACCTCTCTCGTTCGCTGTTGTAATTCTTTTGGTTCTCAATAGTCCTTGAGAGTTAATTTCCTAGGTTGGTGTCTGACTGGTATGATCCTGCATCCTAGATTCAGCCTGTGGTCTGATGCTGTTTGTTCTCAGACTGAAGGACTCCTTTTAACAATTCATGTAGGTTTGGTTTGGTTTTTACATAGTCCCTTAATTTCTGTTTATCTGGAAGTGTCCTTATTTTGCCATCATATCTGAATGAGAGTTTTGCAGGATATATTTTTCTTGGGTGGCAGTTTTTTTCTTTCAAGGTTTTATATATGTTATCCCATTGCCTTCTTGCCTGCATGGTTTCTGCCGAGTAATCTGAGCTTAGTCTTATTGTTTCTCTTCTATATGTGACTTTTCGTTTTCTCGAGCTGCTCTCGGGATTCTTTCTTTGTGTTTGGTGTTAGTGAGTGTGATTATGATATGCCTTAGTGACTTTCTTTCTATCCTATATGGGGTCCATTGACCTTCTTGGATGGTCAACTTTTCATCTTTCATAATATTAGGGAAGTTTTCTGTCAGCAGTTCTTCAATAATCCTCTCTGTGTTTTCTGTTTTCTCCCCCCTTTCTGGAACTCCAATCACTCAAAAAAATTTTGCTTTTGATTTTATCCCACATTATTCTCAGGATATCTTCATTTTTCTTTGTTCTTTTTTCTGATTTTTCCTCAGACTTGTATCCAAGTGTTTGTCTTCAGTTTTGCTGATCCTGTCTTCCATTGTTTCAAACCTGCTCCTCAGCCCTTCTATGACACTGTCCATTTCTGAAATCTTGTTGTTTATCTTTTGAATTTCTAATTGTTGTCTTTGTATAATTTCTAGTTGTGAATTTATTTTGGCATTTTGTTCCTGTATTACTTTCCTGAATTATTCCATTTTTTTGTCTGTATTTTCCATGAATTGGTCTATTTTTTTTCTCATTTTTGTCTACTTTTTGCTTCAACTCTTGGATAGCTCTGAATATTAGCAATTTGAATTATCTGTCAAATAGTTCTAGTGCCTTTTCTTCTGCTGGAACGTCATCTGGTGTTTTATTTTGGATGCCTATTGGAATCATCCTGTCCTTTTTTTTTTTTTTAATATGTTTTGATATTGTCTGCTGTCTTTGGGATATTCAGGAGTTATTTTCCTCCCTTATTGATTGTACATTTGTTTGTTTCATCTTGCTTTTTTGTCTTATTTGGTTATGTCTGAGCAGGTGGGCTGTACGTTCTTTGTTGTTTTCTAGTTTGTGGTCACGATACTTTTTGTCTCCTTGTCCAATAGGCAAGGTCAGTCGCTCAGCTAAAGTGCAGCAGGGCAGGTTTAGTTGAAGGAGAGTTGCTGGGATGGGTTGTTTGTGGCACGTCCTAGGGCCAACAAGGCAGGTTCCGGTAGGCTGTGCCTGTGCTACTCAGGTGTATGATGTTAGTGCCTGATGCAGGTAGGCAGGAAGGAGGGGGGAGATTGTGATGTGTGGAGCTAAGATGGGTATGGGAAAGAGAGAGAGTAGAGAGAAACAGGAGCCAAAAACAAATAAAAAAGAGTGCTAAGGGAGTTTTCTGTTGGAGTGGAGAGATGAGAGACCAAGAAATGGAGAAAAAGGAAAAAAAAAAAAAGGGAGGTAAAATAAAATAAATTAATTAATCAAAATTAGAAAAAAAAAAAGAAAAACAAAGCCCCCAGGGATCCCACTGGTGCGGCTGTGAAGAGAGGGGAAGTGGCTTCCAGGCTGCAAAGTACAGCCTGGTTAGAAGGGGAAGAGCTGTCACACAGGGCCAGGTATTCAGGAGACAGGAAGAGAAGGTAAGTATAAAGAAATGAGAAACTGAGAAATGAAGAAAGACAAAAATGGGAAAAAGATAGAAAAGAAAACAATAACAAAACAAAAACACAAACAAAAGAATAAAGAAATACTCCCAGGGATCCCACAGTGCAGCTGCACAGACTGAGGGAGTAGCTCCTAAACCACACAGTACAGCCCAGCTAGAAGGGGCTCCCAAGCAGAGAAAAGAATAAGAAAACAAACAAGCTAACAAACCAAGATAAACAAACAAAACACCCGGGGATCCCACCAGCATGGCATCACAGGCCAGGAAGCAGTTTCACAGTCAAGCAGCGTTTCACAGCCTTTCAGGAAGAAGCAAAGATGGTATACAGAGCCAGGTATTTGAGAGAAAGGAGGGGGAGGTGTGAGAGGTATGGAAGAAACCAAAAGAAGAGGTAAAAAAAAACAACACTAGCAACGAACGAATGGCACTCAGGGAGCTGGCCAGTGTGGGTGCGTGGAATCCCAGCAGCACAGAGCTGAAGCCGGTGCCTCCCGGCCAAGAGACTTTGGCCGCAGGAAGCAGAAGAGGCCAAGTGGGGGTGAAGAAGAGTGGGGGGTGGGAAAGCGTATATGACTGGTTACCAGTTGTTTTATCTCCTGCTGGGAGCTCCGTGAAGCTGCTTTCCCATACTGTTTGTTCGCTGATCTCCGACAGGAGCCCAAGATGGCGAATCCATGCTGTGTTAGTTGATAGGGGACTTCTGCATGTATCTCTCCTCACTCTCTGTTCTCTGTCAGTTTCTTATTCCATTCCGTGCTTGGCTGAGTTCTTTATCTCTTCATTTGATGCTTAGGGTTTCAGGATTGACATTTGTCTCTGTTTAACTTAGTTTTTTTGGTCTTTGCTGTGGAGGGATGGCATGGTGCTTCTGTTTATAGCACCATGTTGCCTGGAAGTCTCTGTAAACCTATTCTTGACTTTTGTTAATAGTGGTTATCATACAGTATTTGTCCTTTTGTGATTCAATGATTTCACTCAGTATAATGTCCTCCAGATTCATTCATGTTGTGAGATGTTTCATGGATTCATCATTATTCTTTATTGTTGCATAGTATTCCATCGTATGTATGCACCACATTTTGTTTATCCATTCATCTGTTGATAGACACTTAGTATGTTTCCATCTTTTTGCTATTGTGAATAATGCTGCAATGAACATGGGTATGAATATGTCTATTCGTGTCACAGTTTTTATTTCTCTAGGATATATACCTAAGAGTGATATTGCTGGATCATATAATATTTCTCCTATTTTACAGTCCCACCAGCAGTGTATAAGAGTTCCAATCTCTCCACATCCTCACTAGCATTTGTTGTTTTCTGGTTTTTTTTGATCACTACCATTATTGTTGGGGTGAGATGGTGTCTCACTGTAGTTTTGATTTGCATCTCTCAATGGCTAATGATCAGGAGCATCTTTTCATGTGTTTTTTAGCTGCCTGAATGTCTTCTTTGGTGAAATGTCTGTTCATATCCTTTGCCCATTTTTTAATTGGATTGTTCGTTTTTTTTTTTTTTTCATTGTGTTTTAGGTGAAAGTTTACAGAGCAAATTAATTTCTCATTAAACAATTAATACATATATCGTTTTGTGACATTGGTTGCCAACCCCATGATGTGTCAACATTCTCTCCTTCTCGACCTTGAGTTCCCCATTTCTATTCATCCAGCTTTCTTGTCCCCTCTTGCCTTCTTGTCCTTGCCCCTGGGCTGGATTACCTGTTTAATCTCATATACATGGTTGAACTACCATGTGCTATTGTTTGTTTTATTGGCATGTCTAATCTTTGGCTGAAGGGTGAACAACAGGAACTTCAGTACTGAGTTAAAAGGGTGTCCAGGGGCCCATACTCTTGGGGTTTCTCCAGTCTCTGTCAGACCAGTAAGTATGGTCTATTTTGGTGAGTTTGCATTTTTTCTACATTTTTCTCCAGTTCTGTCTGGGACCCTCTATTGTGATCCCTGTCAGAACAGTTGGTGATGGTAGCTGAGCACCATTTAGCTGTGCTGGACTCCGTCTAGTGGAGGCTGTGGTAGTTGTTGTCCACTAGTCCTTTGGATTAATCTTTCCCTTGTGTCTTTGGTTTTCTTCATTCTCCCTTGCTCCCAATAGGGTGGGACCAGTAGACATATCTTAGATGGCCACTCACTGTTTGTCTTTTTGTTGTTGAGGTGTTGAAAGTTTTTTATAAATTTCAGAGATTAGACCCTTGTCATATACGTCATTGCTGATTTTTTTTCCCAGTCTACAGATTGTCTTTTTACTCTTTTGGCGAAGTCTTTTGATGGGCATAAATAGTTAATTTTTAGGAAGTCCCAGTTATCTAGTTTATCTTCTGCTGTTTCTGCATTTTCAGTTATCTTTAATAGTCTATTTATGCCATAAATTAGGGCCCCTAGCTTTGTCCCTATGTTTTCTTCCATGAAGTTTATAGTTTTAGGTTTAACATTTAGGTCTTTGAACCATTTTGAGTTAGTTTTTGTGTATGGTGCCAGGTGTGGGTCCTGTTTCATTTTTTTGTAGATAGACATCCAGTTTTGCCAGCACTGTTTGTTAAAGAGACTATCTCTTCCCCATTTAATGGACTTCGACCCTTTGTCGAAGAAGGTGTCCATAGCTGGATGGACTTATTTCTGGATTCTCAATTTTGTTGCATTGGTCTATGTGTCTGTCATTGTACCACTATTAGGCTGTTTTGACTACCATAGCTGCAGTAAGTTCTGAGATCAGGATGTATGAGGCTTCCTACTTTGTTCTTCTTCAATAATGTGTTATCTATCCAACACCTCTTTCCTTTCCGTATAAAGTTGGTGATTAGTTTTTCCATTTCATTAAAGATTGTTGCAGGAATTTGGATCAGGATTACATTATATCTATAGGTCACTTTGGGTAGTATTGACATTTTCACAATGTTAAGTCTTCCTATCCATGAGAATGGTATGTTTTTCCATTTGTGTAGGTCTCTTTTGGTTTCTTGCAGTAGTGTTTTATAGTTTTCTTTGTATATGTCTTTTATGTCCCCAGTTAGATTTATTCCTAAGTATTTTATGCTTTGGGGGTTATTGTAAATGATACTGTTTTCCTGATTTCCTTTTCAAAGTTCTTTTTGTTAGTGTTGAGGAATCAGCTGATTTTTGTATGTTGATCTTGTACCCTGCCAATTGCTGAATCCTTTTATTAGTCCCATTCACTTTCTCGTGGAACCTCTGGGGTATTCTTTGTATAAGATCACATCATCTATGCATAGGGATGGTTTTACTTCTTCCTTATCAATTTGGATGCCCTTTGTTTCCCTTTCTTGCCTTATTCCTCTAGCTAGGCCTAGAGTAGTGATAAGGGGCAGCCTTGTCTGGTCCCGTTCTCAAGGGGAGTGCTTTCAATCTCTCTCCATTGAGAACAATGCTGGCTGTTGGTTTTGTATAAAACCAAACGTACTGCCATCTAGTTGATTCCAACTCATAGTGACCCCATAGGGTTTCCAAGGCTGTAAATCTCTGCAGAAGCAGACTGTCACATCTTTCTCCCTCCCTCAAAGCCGCTGGTGGTTTCAAGCCATCGACGTTTTGGTTAGCGGTCTATCGCTTTAACCACTGTGCCACCAGGTCTACTTTAGTTTTGTATATATGCTCTTAATTATGTAGAGGAATTTCCTTTCTATTCCTATTTTGGTGAGAGTTTTTATCAGGAAATGGCATTGGATTTTATCAGTTGCCTTTTCTGCATCGACTGATATGATCATGTGATTCTTTTCCTTTGTTTTATTTATATGGTAAATTACAATGATTGATTTTTTAACATTGAATCACACTTGCATACCTGGTATGATTCCCACTTGGTGGATGTATTATTTTTTTGATATGACGCTGAATTCTATCCGCTAGGATTTTGTTGAGAATTTTTGCATCTATATTCATGAAGGATATTGGTCTGTAATTTTCTTTTTTAAAAAGGGTGTCTTTGCCTGGCTTTGATACACACCTTTTTTTTAACCTCTTCTAAGTGGATTGATCTATTTTCTGTTTCCCAAAGCCACTTATACCAGCATGTCATTATTGTAGTGGTCTCCTCTCCTAGAACAGCGCTCCTTCTCTCTGCTGAGTGAGAGCCTTTCTATCAAGGCTGAGGTCAACTCTACTGGCTCCACGAACTCTCACACCCATCAGTATCTCTCTCCTTAGTACTCATAGCATGCATTGTTTCTACTATTGATTTAATTAGTAATTGTGTTACTTGTGATATAATATTTAGCCTTACATGCCGATTGTAATGGACATATGAATAGATCTCTTCCCTCAATTGGGAGCCCCATAAAGGACCACGTGTTCTCTTCTTTGTAATGCCCAAAGTGTTCAGTACTATGTTCTGTACACAAGAGGGGCCTGGAAGTGCTTGTTGATCAAATGAATAATACTCTACTCTTGAAATAGCAAGAAACCCTGCTGGCGCAGTAGTTAAGCACTTGGCTGCTAACCGAAAGTCCAATGGTTCGAACCCACCAGCCGCTCCATGGGAGAAAGATGTGGCACTCTACTTCCACAAAAATTTACAGCCTTGGAAACCTTATGGGTGCAGTTCTACTCTGTCCTATAGGGTCACTATGAGTTGGAATCGACTCAATGGCACACAACAACAAAAACTTTAAAAAGCAAGGTGTTGGCAGGATTTCTTAGTGAATCCAGTGACCTTTCAAGGACATTCCCTGACTTAGCACTGGACAATTGGAATATATGGTAATAATTAAGTTATTCTCAGGTCCACAAGGGAGTCCAGAGAATATCACTCCACTGAAGTTCCCTGGTGTCATCTAAAATGCCAGCATAATGCAGATTTTTCCACTTAACTCAGCTTCCAGGTTTGCTGCTTTCAAAGCTGTAGGTTTCCTGAGATTCTACTTAGGACTCAGAAGATCTAATTTTTACAATTGTCATCCCTCAACAGCCTTCATATTCAATAAATACTTAACGATTTGAGTTAAGCAGGAAACAACGTATTTACTCTTTTACTAGGTATTGTGGAGAGTGTCTGGGATATTTGTATAAGATGCAAATGTTTTCTAAACAAAATCTAGTTTTTTGAACACATGGTGGAGGTGGGAATTCGAAGGAGGATACAAAAATGAGTAAGATGTGACCTCGATCTCAATTTTTAACTGTGGGGGAGATAGAAACTATTAGGACTATGTATAAGTGTTAAAATGGTGGGGCCGGGGGAGGATATGCACTTTGGTGGATTTGACTTTAGTAAATATCTAAATATCATTTTTAGTTAAATTTGATTAACAATATGGAGACCCAAATATGGTAATACCATTTTAATACAAAACAAGGAATACCACACCCACTCCCCTTAAAAAAAAAAAAAAAAACCATGATTTTTAAATTTTTGTATGTGGCTTATAAAAGGGCTTTGAAGGTACCTACAAAACAGAACTTTCAAAAATATATTAAATTATGGAAGCCTCACTGTAATAATAATCGCTGTCACTTAATGAGCATTTGTTGTGACATTTAATGCTCGATATTCAAAATTTCATTTCATCCTAAAAACTACATTGTGGAGAGGGATTTCTTTAGCTCCACTTTTAGAATTATGGAAAGGAAAGGTTAAAATGGTTGTTACTTGTTCAAGTTCATACAGCTAGTCATGGCAGAGTAAGGATTTGAACTCAGATCTGTCAGATTCCAAAGTTCGTGTACCACCTTGATGGCTACTTTGAAGGACAAGCATTAGCTATGTTCAACTTAGCATGTTTAAGGCCACTTTGGGTTGTTCATTGTACAACTCCAGGGGACGTCACTCACCTCCTGCTCATAGCATACTTGGATAGTTTTGATGACAACTTTCTAGCAGATGGCAGTAAAGTGCATTGAGGAAGGAGGGTCTTTTTCTAATTTACAGTTGTTCAAAAATTGGTCTCAATACTCTGTGGTCACATGAAGGAATTAAAAATCTTGAACAGCTTCTAGGTGAGCCACCTTGGAACTGACAAACGAGAGTTCTTAACTACTGAGAATCTGAAGTGATGTCTCAGTGTTACCCAAAGCAGGTCCTGCTTCGTGCAGTTTCCTGTCAATAAAGACACTGAGGTGAGGCAGGAGGAAGAGTGTTTATCCCAAGCGCGCAGGCAAGGAGGCGTGTACCGCAATCAAACTCCCCAAACAAGGGGAGGCAGAACTTTTTATACTGTCTCTCACAAGAAAGAACATACATACATTATGGACTACATAGGTTATCATGCTGTGCAGGCTCAGTAAGACAAACTGCATTTTTTTTTTCTTTGGCATGTAGGCTAGTAAACTAAGTTTGACTGGCTTGAGCCACACACAGCGCTTTGAGGACAATGGACAGAAGGAGTCTGGTTCTGCTTGGTCGTGGAAGCTCCCAGTTGAGCCACACCCATCGCCATCACCTAGGTTTTTGTTTGCTAATGGACAGGAGGAGCAAGTAAGCAGCTCCTGGCTGCGCTATCAACTCCTCCTGCTCTTTGGGGTTATGGCTATAAGCCATATTCCCTGGGTTGTGCAGAACATCTTCTAAATTGGGCAACGGCTCCTCAATGTAGGGGATTGTATTGTATAGAACAGCAGATAAAAATTCCTGTTACAATTAAAGAAAATAAAAATAGCAGACAAATGCTTTAGCCAATTATAGTTAGGTAACCAGGAGGTGAGCCAGTCAAAGATAATTGACCAGTCTTGGTTAGGAACATGAAGCCAAGTAGCTATCTGAGGTATTGACAAATCCAACATTTAGTCATGTTGGTTGCACTTGATACTGTTTGTGCTAATTTGACAAAAGTGTTAGTATGCCAAGACCTTCTGAGGGACAGAGTTAGGAGAAAAATGAAGGTGAGGTACTACAGCTTCATATTTGCATGAAACGGGTTCTAGCTTAAGAGACCTACTATCTCATCAGGTGAACTATGAACAAGAAGGAAAAAACCACAGTTAACAAACTCTCTAGGTTAAAAACTTGAAGTCTCTTAAACAGATACTTCAGGTCTTGTAATAGCTCACAGTTCCAGTTGTCTTGAAGAGTTGTTATTGTAGGGTCAGGGTCTGGGGAAGTGCCTCTTTCAGCCGGGTGTGGTCAATCTAAGGTTTGACTTCTTCCAGTTTGACCTCTGTATGGGTGATGAGAAGCACCTCTTAGGGTCCTTTGCATTTGGGCTGGAAAGGCTCGTCTTTCCAGGCATGCAGCATGACCCGATCTCCAGGATGAAATGGGTGGACCATCACCTCAGAAGGGTGTTCTTGTCTGGCATGGACTTACCTATGGAGAGAATAAAGGACAGCAGACAAAGAACAAAAATACTCTTGTACAGTGTTTTTACCTGATACAATTAAATGGTCACCATTCTAAGACAGAGGTCCCCAGGCTGTGGAAAATTCTACTGCCTCAAGCAGCTTGCTTAGCTCACCTCACAGCTTTTCATTAGAATCCTATTTCCTTCGCTCGGCACACTCGGTAATTTTACATTAAATTCCTGGTCATGATGTAAACCCCATTGGACCTGTGTAGTATGATTAAGAATGTTGCTGATGTAACTTGTATGAACTTCCTGCTTGTAAACCCCTTAAAATAACCTTTCTCCTTGCCCTCGCTGAGCAGTCTTGGCAGCAACAGCTCCAACTGTTTTCTTTCCTTGCATAATGAAATAAAGGTGCTTTTCTGCTCTCCCACCTCTGTCTCTCATTTATTGGCCAACATGAGTCACGCCAAGCAGAACCTGGGGTTTCCACCTGGCAACAATTCATCAGCCCATGATTTTTCAGGATGGGCTTCCTGTAGACTAGCTCAAAAGGGCTTAATTTGAGCTTGCTTTTGGGAGCTGCCCTAACCCTAACCAAGGCTAAAGGTAGAGCCTGTATCCATGTTAATTTTGCTTCTTGACAAATCTTTGCTGTGTGTCTTTTAAGTATCTGGTTCATTCTTTCAATCTTTCTACTGGATTGTGGTCTCCAGGTTGCATGTAGTTGCCATTTGATGTCCAGGAAACATGTGACTTTTTGAGTTACATCAGCTGCAAAGTGAGGTTCATTATTACTTCCCATGGAAGCAGGTAATCCAAACACTCCATGGGTTAGATAAAATTCTTAGTAAGCTTTCTTCCCATAACTCCCAACACTGGTATTGATTTCTTTGATAAGGGTCCCTTCAGGTTGTTAATAACTGAATAGGTGGCTCCTGTGTCCAATAAAAAGTCAGTAATTTCTCCTGATTTAGGAAATGATATTGGAATCATTTATTCCCTCTCCTTACGCACAGAGAATGTGACCCTGCTGGAGCTGGGCTCACAAGGACTCACAAGGACACATCAGCTGGGCCCTGAGGTATGAAGACAATAGCTAAAATAATCTTGGAAAACATCTTTTAGGGAAACTTTCACATAAAGCCAATCAAACAGAACACAAAAGACTTCACTCGTATCTTTTCTATTAGCATTTAGTGAACAGAAATTTGTTGGACCAATGAAGACCCTCCTGACTGTCCTTACCGAAACCTGTACCAATGATTGTTAAGAAAGACAATTCAAAATGTATTATCACAGTTTCTAGCCCGTCTGAAAAGGCTAAGCTTGCAATGGTTTTGCCCATCTGTAATGTTAATATAGACTGATGGCTCTGTAACTGTTCTTTGGACTCAGGCAGACCTGGCTGTGGCAGCGTGTTTGTCCATTTTCCCACTTTTGTCTGTTCTGTGATGTCTCCTTGGACTTGGACAGACGTGGCTCTAGCAGCATGGTGTCCCTTTTCCCACTTTTGCCCATTTGAGTATATGCTGAATAAAACTTACTTTTTGCTTTACTCAACTTTATGATGTTCTTCCCCACAACACTCCCCTAACCTTTACTTTAACCAGGGGCTCCTCAGGGGAAACTGGAATAAGATTGGCCGCCGGTGCCCCTCAGTACAACTCTTTCCTTTGTTGTATCATAACCTTTCTGGGTTCCTTCAGGGCCCTCTGTCTCTTAGGGCATTCTCTCTTCTGATGCCCTTCTTGTTTACACCACATAGGCTGGGTTAACTGGTTCCAGTGGAACGTGTCCAAACTCAGCCCATCTCTTCATTGCTGCACTTCCCCCTCTTTCACTCATTAGTGGACAGAGGTGGTCACCACAAGGGAGCAGACCAAGCTACCTACCCGCCGGCTCCCTTTAACTTCCAGTTCTGGAAGGAGACTCTTTCTGATGGACACTGACTTTTCCTGCCTTGATGCATCCAACAGCAAACTGCTTACTTGAAATTCAAAAAGGAAGACAGCCACTTTTTTTCTGTAAATTCTTCCTTCAAATGCAAATCTTGCATTCTCTCAGCAGTGCCGGGTGGTTCTGCATGTCTTTTCAAATGCAAATCTGGGTGGGCCTCAGGTTTCTGACCTAAGCCCCCGGTCTGTACACCTGGAACTATGTTCTCTCCTCATTGTCTTAGCTATCAATTTGATTTAGTGGAGCAAATAATGTATTGAGAATCTATTGTGTGGGAAATGCTATGATAGGCCCCTGACAAGAGGAAAGAGGATGGGGAATGGGGAGGGAGGGATGAGGTGAGCAGAGTGACAAGGTGGAGGTGGGAATTCAAGGAAGGATACAAAAATGAATAAGGTGTGAACTTCATCACAATTTATAACTGGGGGAGACTGAACTACGAGAATTATGTGTTATAATGGTGAGGATCTAGGGGAACATGGGGAGAGTGAAATTAATTTGGTCTGGGAAAGCTGGAGAAGCTTTCAAGAAGAAGGTGATATCTGAGGTAACTCTTGAAGGATGGGTGGATTCCGGACAAATGGAGAAGGAAAGAATAATAACAAGAAAAACATAAGGTAAAAGTAGTCCAAGGGCTAACCTATAGCGTGAGGTGTGTGTGCATGCGTTGGAGCAGGTAAGAATGGAGGTAGCTATTGTGGCAGTAGCAGTAGAGAACCTTGAATAGCCTATTAAAGACTTTAAATTTTGTATGGGCAGTGGGGAGCCACTAAATGTTTTTGAGCAGAGGAGTAGCATCTTTTGATTTTCCAGAAATGTCTCCTTTTTATGTATGCAGTTATTTGGCAGTGTTGGTTATATTGTGTGGTGCTAGATTACACATTAAATTTTCCTTTTCAGGAGACTCTGCTC
Source organism: Trichechus manatus latirostris (assembly GCF_000243295.1). Classification (NCBI taxonomy): domain Eukaryota; kingdom Metazoa; phylum Chordata; class Mammalia; order Sirenia; family Trichechidae; genus Trichechus; species Trichechus manatus. Next base: position 6,855,841 of record NW_004444000.1, on the reverse strand, counting down.
AAGGAAAAGGACCTTAATGCACTTTTGTCGCCTTTTATACATCTTCCTTCTCTTCCCTTTAATGCTTTGGACAAGGGAAGAGTTAGACTATTGGTTCTTCCTACTGATGTCTGGAAACACTGGTGGCACAGTGGTTACGAGCTATGGCTACTAACTAAAGGTTGGCAGTTCAAATCCTCCAGGTGCTCCTTGGAGGCCCTATGGGGCAGTTCTACCCGGTCTTTTAGGGTCACTATGAGTTGGAATCAACTTGATGGCAATGGGTTTTTTTTTTTTTTTTAATTGACATCTGGGTCATGTATTTGATTCACATTAAATCAGTTGCCCTTGAGGTGATTCTGACTCATGGTGACCCCATGTGTGTGAGGGTAGAACTGTGCTCCATAGGGTTTTCGATGGCTGATTTTTTGGAAGTAGATCTCCAGGTCTTTTTTCTGAGGTGCCTCTGCATGGACTTGAACCTCCAATCTTTCTGTTAGCACCTGAGTGTGTTAACCATTTGCACCATTCAAGGACTCCTTGATTCACATTACCATATGCCTATCATTTTGGTTAATTAGATGGACTGGGGAGTAAGCAGAAGGCATTGTCCATGGGATAATAACCCAAGAAAGTTTAGGGGTAAACAAGTTGGAGAAACAGGCAGATAGACAAAGAGGTGGGACATGCATCAAAGCACAGGACAGTGAGCCATGGACTGAGAGAGGTCCCAGAATAGGAAGTGCTTCTCTTGGCATTCACACCACAGGCCTTGGCAGGCAGCCTACCCTTATCACCATTAATTTTCAGAGTTCAGAATTGGGCACCACACCCTGGTGTTAAGCTGTTAACCTACAGCCTCAAGGCCACAGCTGCTGGAAAGAATTCCTCTTTCAAGTTGTGGCATCATCAGAGTTCTCTATCTGGACACAACAGAAAGGGTAAATGTTCCACCTAGTCCTGTGATTCTGTATATACTTAGGGACCTCCCACTCCTTTACTACCCGCCACTGGCCCCTTCCCCAGGACACATACACACAGAGCAGAGTCTTCCTGTAGTGGACCATGATACCACAATTGCAGAGTATGGATGTGTGTGTTTATTTGTAAAACAGATGTGGGTACGTGTGTGTGCGTGTCTGTGCATATGGAAGCGTGTGTGTGCATCTGTGCATACGGGAACATGTGTGTGCATGTCTGTGCATACGGGAGCATGGGTGTGCACGTCTGTGCATGCGGGAGCATGCATATGTGCGTGTCTGTGCATACGGGAGCATGCGTGTGCGTGTCTGTGCATACGGGAGCATGTGTGTGCGTGTTTGTGCATACGGGAGCATGTGTGTGCGCATCTGTGCATGCGGGAGCATGCGTATGTGCGCGTCTGTGCATACGGGAGCATGCGTGTGCGCGTCTGTGCATACGGGGGCATGCGTGTGCGCGTCTGTGCATACGGGAGCATGCGTGTGC
>NW_004444000.1:6815151-6853733 GCF_000243295.1 Trichechus manatus latirostris | reverse complement strand
GCGTCTGTGCATACGGGAGCATGTGTGTGCGTGTCTGTGCATATGGGAGCATGGGTGTGTGCGTCTGTGCATGTGGGAGCATGCGTATGTGCGTGTCTGTGCATACGGGAGCACGCGTGTGCGCGTCTGTGCATACGGGAGCATGCGTGTGCGCGTCTGTGCATACGGGAGCATGCGTGTGCGCGTCTGTGCATACGGGAGCATGGGTGTGCACGTCTGTGCATGCGGGAGCATGCGTATGTGCATGTCTGTGCATACAGGAGCATGTGTGTGCACATGCACACAGAAGTGTGTAGCCGTTTCAATGCATAGGACATGAACTCCCCTCCAGATCTTTTTTCTTCTGCTGCTGGAAAGAATAAAGCCTGAAATAATGTGGACACTTTTACAGAAATTAAGGACATTTCTGAAGCCTGGATTTTCACAGCAAAAGCTTGCTCTAGGTAGAGAGACAGGCTACCATTCTAAGATTTGAGAGTTCTTCACACATCATGCAGTTTTCCCTGCTATGTACTCTGAAGTTACACCACGCAATCGGCAGAGGGCTCCCTCAACCTCAAGCCGGTAGTCATGCTTGGAAGGCCAAGCAATGTAAATGAGTCTTTCTTCACCCAGAGAAGAAATGCAGATCTGAGTCTAAAATCCAAGTGCCCTAAATTACTTTCATAGGGAAGAAACCCTAACCCATCCTAAAAACAGACCACTTCAGCAAGAAGGCATTTGCTAGTGTTTACATTAAATGACACTGTTTAAATTCCTGGATCAAGGTCAGCATAATGTTTATGCTCATAAGAACACACAGCTAAGTTATCCTTCAAAGAACCCAAGAAGCAGGGCAGTGGTTTAATTGTTTCTGGACCAGTGGCTCAAAGGGTCCTGAATATTGCTTCACAGCACCATCAATCACCATCAATCCCAGGTCTGGACCAAAGCTTTGCAGATGTCAAATCTCTATTGTGTAGATTTGCCCAGATTCATGCCGGCTAAATTTAGAGAGGCTGGCCGACAAAGCACAATGTCAGTGTATCTAATGCCCAGTGCCTGTTAGGGTGACCAGAGCTGGTCAGATGCCCAGAACACTCCTTCCTTGAGCAGCTCCACTCAAGCAAAGTAAATTAAAATTGAGAAGACATTTTGGTAAAAATGGCACCAGGAAAAGACAATTGGGTGCTGCCCAAACAATACCTATCCCAAGTTAACTACCGCTTGGGGATATTTTGGTTTTCCATTCTGAAGCCATATCTGCCTCTGATCCAACACTAAGTATTAGTTAAAACCAAGGTACTCTCGCCCTTGGAATTTGCTGGAGAGCCACTGTCCAATTTTACTTTTTAATCCTCCTTTTCATCAGCTCTAGACAGATAATCTCCTTCCTTGACGATAACAGCATCTGAGACGTGTCACAATGAATGATGTCATCGCTTATTTGACATCTGGTTGGTTTCCCTGACGAAACTACAGGAGAACACCCCAATTCCTTGTCTATATTGGGAGATATCTTAGTCTTTTATCTGGGGAGGGTGAGGACACACCAAGTTAGTAGGCGAGGTTTTCTGACCTATTTAAATTCCAAGGAAAAAGATGCATCATCTTGTGAACAAAATCTTCCTCCCACCTGTTTCCTGTGAAAAAGTATCAAGTACAGCAAAAGGGCAAATAGCCGTTGGGCAAACTATGGCACAGAAGTGCTGAGGGGACTTGCAGGAAAGGAGAGTTTGTGTAGTCAGGGTTAATCAGCATGGTGTGGAGAAGTCTCCAAAAAGAAACACGTGTCCTCCTTGTGACAGAAAGACAAGCACATAAAAGTGAAAACTTTGGGGAAGCCACTCCAGGCGACTGCAGTGGGAAACTCAACAGTTTGTTTGTACTGGCTTTTTTCATTCAGATGTTTCTCATCAGTCATATTCAGATTGATTCCATTTGCAAAACTCGCTTGGCACTCTTGGTGGATGAGACTTGGTGGCAAAGTTTCTGGCATTTTCTGATCCTGCTATGCCCTGCTCTTCTTGTGTAGTTTCTTTGGCTCCTGTGGAGATATTGGCTAAGCAGAGGCTACTGCTGAACAAAGCCAAATGTGAAACAGAACACTGGAATACCCAATGAAGTGATGTTTCTAAGATGTGGGGTGGGAAGACAGTAGAGGACAGAGAAGTATGAGAAGAGGGAGGGACTTCCTTTAAACTGGCCTGAATCATGCTCTGGCCAAGGTTTATCATTGCCCCATATGTCAGCACCCTCACTAATGTGCAAGGTCAAAATTACATCCCCTTCACTCTTCAGCCTCACTAATGGACACAATGTAAAATATGTGGGTCCTGCCTAGTGTCATCCACTAATTTTCTGGCCCTCACAAAAGTTTGTGACTCATGGCACTGTGACACCATGTACTCATTCTCAAAATCCTTCCACTCAGCCTTGAAGTTTCTCATCAGCTTCATACTTGGCATCTACCTCGCCAGCCTCACTGTTTTGCACACGGGACCTGTCTTTTATTTTTCTGCTTGATACTAACTTTCCTTGTTCTGTTAGTGAGGAGGTTCATTATCCCACCCTTTACATTGCCACAGAAGGGGAAGGCATTTGATTGGAGGAAACTTCTGATCCTTTGCTTTCCACTGCTGACATGGGAAAAGGGGTGCTGCAGTCCACAACCCCTTTACTCTTTTGGGGACAGAGAGCAGGTGTGCTGTCCTTCATGTGGCTGTCTTGATCCAATTTGCCACATGTGGACTACAAAGTCTGAATTTAGGCTGGAGAACTAAGCATTAGGAAGCAAGAGGCCTGTTGGCTTCAGGTCCAAGACATTTATTCAATCTAGTAAAACCGATTTTATATATATAATACTATATATATGTATCTGTCTTAGGTTGGGTTCTTTAGAGAAGCAAAACCAGTAAAGCGTATAAATATATATATAGAGAGATTTATATCAAGGAAACAACTCACGTGGCTGTAGAGGCTAGAATGTCCCAAGTCCGTGGATCAGGGTAGAGGCCTCTACCAATTCATGCAGCTGCAGAAGCTGGCAAGCCCAAGATCTGTAGGTCAGAGAGCAGGACTCCTGCTCACAGGCTGTGAAGGTAGTTGAATCCTAAGTTTGGCAGATAAGCTGGCAGCTCAAGTCCCAAGAACCAGAGGTGAGACAACAGGAGGCAGCTGCAGGATCCAGAGTGAGCAAAAACCGAGAACATCTGCTTATATTCAGATGCAGGCCACACCCCCAAGGAAATTCTCTTTCTTCTGATTGGTTACTCACAGCATAATTCAGTCATGGGAGTGACTACATATAAACACTGAGAATCATGGCCCAGCCAAGTTGACACACAATCTTAACCATCACAGTATCTATACAGTCCCAGGGTGGTGCAAATGTATGACGTGCTTGGCTGCTAACCAAAAGGCTGGAGGTTCGAGTCTACCCAGAATAAAGGCCTCAGAATAAAGGGCTGGCCATCTGCTTCTGAAAAATTAGCCAATGAAAAGCACAGTTCTACTCTGACACACATGGGGTTGCCATGATTTGGAGGTGACTCAAGGGCAACTGGAGTCCTGGTGGCGCAGTGGTTAAGAGCTTGGCCGCTAACCAAAAGGTCAGCAGTTTGCATCCACCAGCTGCTCCTTGGAAACCCTATGGGGCAGTTCTACTCGGTCCTATAGGGTTGCTATGAGTAGGAATCGACTCAATAGCAACGGGTTTGGTTTCTTCAGATTTTTACTCCCATACTGATGGGCATTAGGCTGTTTCCAATCTTTGGCTTTTATAAAAAAAGTAGTTGGCATTTTAATCCCCCAATCCTGTGTTTCTTTCCCAAAGGGTAAGAACTCAGAGAGGAGAGGAGTGTGGTTCACATTCTCCACCTCTGCCAGGCCTGGGCTTGAAGTACCAGACCACTGTGTCAAATACGTCAAGTTTGCTGGTTTGTTCTTAATTCTTTCCAACTTGACAACATGCATTGGAAGTTGCTTGCATAGAATTTATGCTACCAGTTCCAATGTTCACTAAATTAGATAATTTCATGCTTTCTTTCGCCTTCTCTGCCTGCACTTCCCTCAACCTAAGGATTTGGTTGTAACCAAAATACTGTTTCAGCAAGTCATGCCCCCACTGTCATAAGGATTTAAGCTATTTATTCCCTACATTTGTGTAGCATTTTATAATGTGCAAAGCAGTTTCACATAACACTATTTCATTTGATTCTTGCACAAATTCTTTGAGGCAGGCAGGACAGATGGTATCATCCCTATTTTATCGATGAAGAAACTGAGGCTTAGAGGGGCTATGTGGCTTGTCCAAAGTCAACTAGTTGACAAATGGCAGAGACAAAGCTTGAAATGAGATCATCTAACTCTCAATCCATTGCTTTTCTAATATACATGGTAACCCTTTTGCCGTATACATGACATCAAAGTCAGCTTTCAATTTGGAATATGATGGGAGGCTGAAATTCTAGCACATTCTCCCCAAAATTTCATTTCCATCAGCAGAGTGAGGATCTTAAGACAAAAGAAATTATGGACTGATTTATTCACATTGATCTCTAGTTATAAACTGGTATAGTGCATAACGTAACTAGGGCCATGTAACTGTCCAGGGAGCAAGAGGAAACGTGCTGGGGAGAAATGCTAGGACTGGAAATCTTTTGACTCTGAAGCACACTTCTAGTGTGGAAGTTAGGGGATGGGCTTGCAAACTGGAGAACAGTGAGAGAGGGCAGGAATGCACGCATATTGAGCGTCCATTATGTGCCATGCTCATCCATTAATTACTCCCAGGGGGCAGAACTTGGGAAGGACATGCGTAGAGATCTAACAACAAGCCTGTAGTGGTGGTGGTGGTTTGGTGTGGTGGGACTTCTGCTGCGCTGCCTAACAGTGGGGAGGGTTCCCAAGGGTGGGCAAAGGACTGCATTAATGGGTGACATCAGTGCTGAGTGATGGGCACCATGCTGGTCCAGAATGACCTCTTCCCTCCACTGATTAAGGACAAGCTAACAACAACAACAATTGTGAAAGAGAGTAAGGGAACCTCCTTTACCCGCTCAGGGTAAGTTTTCTCTCAGGCAGCTCTCAGTTCCACCTCAGACACACTACACTGCTAGAGTGATTTGTGCTTCAAGGGAGATGTGAACAAGGTTTGGTGTCACCTCAGAGAAGAGAGCAACCCCATGGGAAACAGAGGAATATTAAAGAGGACATGACCACTGAATATGCTCCTGAAGGAAAAACGGAAGCTTTCCAGGTGGGACTGCCAGGAGAGAGACAGGAGAGAGAAGCAGGGGCTGGAGTAGCACGGGTCTCAGATGCTGTGCTGAGTACTTTATGAATCAGCTTATAGTGGAATCACTGAGGAAGTGTGAGGAGAAGAGTGACAAGATTAGATATGCATTTCAGAAATCTCACTCTGTCAGCAACTCACTCCTCTCTTGCGCCACGTATACCGTGGTGAACAAAAATCCTTGACCTCATGGAGCTTACAGTCCAGTGGGTAAAGGGGGAGGCACTGAACAAACCAATGACACAAGATATATGTAAGAAGAGGATCAGAGAAGACAAAGGAAACCCTCAATGAGATGGACTGACAAAATAGCCACAACAGTGGGCTTAATATACTAATGATCATGAAGATGGCAGAGGACTGGGCAATGTTTAGTTCTGTTACAGATAAGGTCTGCATGAGTTAGAGCCAACTCTATGGCAACTAACAACAACAACAACATTTGTGAAAGAGAGTAAGGGGACCTCACTTCTTTAGGGAAGGTATGGCAGATCTCCTGAGGATGTGGCCTTCAGCCGAGACCTGAAGGATGAGCAGGTGAGCCAGGCTGGGAGCAGGGGAAGAGCAGTCCAGGTGTTGGGAGCGGCATGTGTGACACCCTTAGGTGAGGAAGAGTTCTGTCAGAACAGACGTGATGCAAGTGTGACCAAGTGGGAGAGAGACATAAGATGAGATTGTGAGTTCTGTAGGGAATAGCCACTTAGGAACTTGTTGGCCTTGTAAAGAGATTCAGATTTTTTATTCCTAGTGCAACAGGAAACCTTTAAAAGGTGTAACAGAGGAGTGAAATGATCCAATTTTCACGTTTGAAATATCCCTCTGAACACAACGTGAGCTCAGCTGGAAGGGGCGCACAAGTGGGACAGAGAGGCTCATTGTGAGGGATGTTGTGGCAATCCTGGAAGGAGGCGACAGTGCCCCCATTAAGGAAGTGGCAGTGGGAATGGAGAGAAGCGGTTGGGCTTGGGAGGTGAGGAAGAAGGGAAACAGGGAAGACAGGCCATAGGAGGAAGATAGGTCATCGCAGCTTGGAGGGAGAGGATGAGTTTGAGCACACTGAGACTGATGGGAGGTTGGAAACTTCCCGTGGTCCCTGTGGTTTCGAAGACAGATCCAGCCTGGGCAGAAAGGAGGTCACAGGCAGGCCTGAGGCTGCTGTCCCCAGAGAGGCTGTGTGCAAGGTGGGCCTTGGGCTGGCGTCTGGGAACTTGGCTCTCGGAATGTTTCCAGTCAACAGTTAACTGATTAGGGTGGTTCACTGTGCCAGGATACACACAGTGCTTGTGCAAACAATCTGTCTTGTGCGGGACACCTGTTTTCCTTCTGGGAGCCTGGGATTTCGGTATGTGCTAGGCAGAGTGTGCCTATGGAACCAGTTCTTAGTTAAAACCTTGGGCACTGAGTCTCTGATAAACTCTCCTGGCAGAAACATCACACACATGTTGCTGCATTTTCATTCCTGGGGGAGGAGTGTGCACTTGTGACCCCTCATAGGAGAGAGAGAGCATAAAGGAAGCCTCCAGACTGCCCGAGTCTTGTTCCCGTATGACCTGGCTCTGTATCCTTACTAACCACTGAGCTATGTCTTAGCTGTGACTCTAACTGGACACAGAGTCCTGTGAGTTCTTCTAGAGAATCTCCGAATGGGGATGGTCTTGGGGACCTCTCAGACACAGCCTCAGAATTTAAATTTGGGAACGATCAGCATGTAGAAAAAACTGAAACCACGGGAGTGCGTAAGATCACCCAGGAAGAGTGAGTAGAAGGTAAGATTGACCAGAACAGAACCCTGAGGAACATTAAGGGTGCTCAGAGGGAGGGGCCTTCAGAAGAGGCCCAGAAGTCAGGCAGTGAGGACTGGGGAACGTCTGGTGGATTTAGCAACTTTGCCAAGGCAGTCCCATGGGGGAGTGGGGGAGATTTGGAAATTAGGGGATGTGAGGAAGGGTGGCAATCTTTCAGTAGATGTGACTGTGAGAAGGTGCAGCAAGGTAGCTATAGAGGAAAGTTGGAGAAGTTCAAACATAGTATTTTTTAAGTTGGAAGAAACCGGATCACTTGTTTTCTCATTTATCGAGTGCCCACCGTATGATACGCTCCATGCCAGACACAGGTGATGTCAGTGGGCAGGAGGCAGGGGCCCAGCCGCACGGGGTGTGTGGTCCAGCAGTACAGACAGGAGGTAACTAACCTGGGTGCTGAGTATCTGAGCATCGAGGTGCACAGTGCCACAAAGATGTTTAACGGAATCTGACAGCTTCTTTGAGGAAGCGACCCTTAATCTGGGACTTGAAGAATGAAAAAGAGATTGTTGAAGTGGAGAGGGAGGAGCAGGGAAAAAGAGTATTCCAGGAAGGTGGAAGAATATCTGCGAATGTCTGGAGGGAGAAAAGAGTGCGTACTTTGGAGGAAGAGTTGGAGCTTAGCGGGCAAGAGAACGAGCACACTGCCTGCAAATGAGCTTATGCAGCACACTTAAAGACTGATGGGCAGGAGACCATGGAGAGGGAGAAGCCACGTATAGCGGAGAGGGAGGGGATGGACGCTCGAGGGGCCAAGGACCTTGAGAAGGGGGAATGGTATGGTATTTGGAAGGGATTAGGTTTATTTTTTCACTGTGGTAAAATATATGTAACCACACATTTGCCACTTCAACCATCTTCATGGAAGGGATTAGTTTTGAGAGATTAAATAATTTGTCCTCAGTCACACAGCTAAGAACTGGAGGAGCCAGGATTTGAACCTACATTATCTGACTCCAGAGTCCATGGCAGAAACCATTAGGCTATGCTTTAGAGAAGTGAGTAGTTTTTTTTTTTAATTGTTTAAAAAATATATATATAACACAATATTCGCCAATTCAGTGTTTTTCACGTGTACCATTCAGTGACACCAATTACATTCATCATGTTGTGCAACCATTGCCAGTATCTCTGCCAAATTTCCCACCACCTTAAACAGAAACTCCCTGCTTCCTCAACAATGACACCCACTTTTTCCCTCCCTTGCGCCCCTGGTAACCACTCATAAACTTTGATCTCTACAAATTCACCTATTCTAGATGCCTCATATAAGTGGGATCCTAACGTGTTTGGCCTTTTGTGACTGGCTTATTCAAGGTTCATCCATGTTGTACCATGTGCCAAAACTTCATTTCTCTTTATGGCTGAGTAACATTCCATGGTATGGATATACTACATTTTGTTCATCAGGAAGAGCTAGCTTTGATAAGAGAAAAATACCCCATCATGTTACAGACACAGAGGAAAAGGATATTAAAAAAAGGACAGCAAGCTCTCTTCCTCAGCATTGCCTACAGGTGGCAGCCATCTCCTACCAGGATCATGGCTGCCCTGAGACTCCTCATGAAGCCCAACATGGTCAAAAAGAGGACCAAGAAGTTCATCTGGCACCAGTCAGACCGTTATATCAAAATTAAGCGTGACTGGTGCAAACTCAGAGGCACGGACAACAGGGTGCAGAGAAGATTCAACTGCTAGATCTTGATGCCCAACACTGGTGATGGGAGCAACAAGAAAACCAAGCACTTGCTGCCCGGTGGCTTCCATAAGTCTCTGGTCCACAATGTCAAGGAGTGGGAAGTGCAAAAAATCTTACTGTGCTGAGATTGCTCACGTTTCCTCCAAGAACTGCAAAGCCATCATGGAAAAGGCAGCCCAGCTGGCCTTCAGAGTCACCAATCCCAATGTCAGGCTGCACAGTGAAGAAAATGAATACACAGCTCATTTGCAAGTTTTATTTGTGTTAAATAAAATAATAAACACTGCCAAAACAAAACAAAACAAAACAAAAGGATAGCAATAGCTACAGTTAAGACTTTAGGATTGGTGGTAAGAAATTGACAGAGTTCTTGTTTAATGACTTTCATTTTTTTGAGTGGCAGGTTTTAAAAATTTGTTTCACCCCTATTTCTCTTCCTGAGACCTGGCACATTTGGAGGCTAGGGAAACCGAAGGGGCCTATAGTAATATCACTCAAGGTGGAGAAAGGGAGACATTCTTTCAGCATTACAACACCCCAGAGATAGGCCAGCAGGAGTCCAAGGTTAGCACTGTGGAAAATCTTTAAGAGATGTTGCCCTTGGTCATGTGCCCGGGAGGGCCTGTGATAGCTAACGTTGTGTGTCAGCTTGGCTGGGCCATGACTCTCGGTGGTTTGGCAGTTATGATGTGGTTTGGCAGTCATATAATGATGTGGTCATCTCCATGATGAGATTTGATACAACGTGATCACCTCCATGATGGGATCTGCTGTGAGTAGCCAATCATTTGAAAGGGACTTTCCTTGGGGTGTGGCCTGTATCCTATGTATGTAGATTTTCTGGGAAATCTCGCGGGCTTTTTCTCTGCTCTGGAGCCTGCATTTGCTTCATCAGCACCTGACCTCCGGTTCTTGGGACTTGGGCCAGCAGCCTGCTGTCTTACCTGCCAATCTCGGATTTGTCAGCCTTCGTAGTCTGTGAGCCAGCAGCCTACCTTCTGACCTGTGGATCTTGGGTTTGTCCGCCCCTGTAGCTATATGAGTCGGGAGAAGACTCCAGCCTGATGACTGATGCCTGACCCACGGACTTGGACTTGCCAGCCTCTACAACCACGTGAGCCATTTCCTTGAGCTCTCTCTCTATTTTATATATATATAATATGCTTATATGTATATTATATATAAATATATATATGCTTTAGTAGTTTTGCTTCTCTAGAGAACCTATCCTAAGACAGGGCCTTTCCCCCCTTCCCTTCCTCCACCCTTAGGATCTGAAAATCCAGCTCCCTGGAGCAGTGAAACTAGACAGAACTGGGTGACTGAGAAATCATGTCCAAGGCCAGGTCCCTGGAGAGGCATTACTCTGGGTAGGTGGTGGAGAACAGAGAGGTCAACCAGGAAGCTGGGCTGTGTGGGGGTTCTGGGTATCTACACCTACTATGCTGTGCCCTGAAGAGGAACTGGGCATTGATTTGATAAGGTAGAGGAGCTACCTGGTGATTATTCATCCCTGTATGGATTTGACAGAGATTGGAATATTCTGCTTGAATCTAAAATAAGGGAAAATTAAAATATTCTCCTGGATTTTGTGTCTGTGCTTGAACTATTAACAATGGGATTGTGTACTTTTGCCCCCCTTCTATTGTAAGAGATGCAGTGTTGGGTTCCACTTAGTCGTAGGAGGTGACGTCATCTACTCGGAGTGAGAGAGATGGGCAGGGTCATGAGCTCAAGGAAAGCGGAGGTAGGTTAGTAATTTCTGCAGAGAACTAGGGAGAAAGCTGACCAGGAAAGTCTTTGTGGGTTGCCTGACAGAGTTCACGCTGGACACCATACTTTATATAGTGGTGAATTAATGGGGTGATTCTCCAGTGGCGTTAGCCTTGTTGTTAGCATCATGATTGTGGGGATGAAGAAGGGAGTTTAACTGATCAGGAGTGGTGTTCTGATTTTTGGGTACCACAGTAAGTCAGTGGGGCAGGGAAGTTGAGAATATTGGCAAGATTGAGGCTGAAGTACTAGAATATGGGATCTGGAAAGCACAAGAAAAGAAGTAGAGACAGAGAAGAAGTAATGACAGATAGGGGACAGTGTGCATAGGAGGTGGTCAAAGAGGAAGAAGAATTAGTGGGAGCTCGTGAGAGATCTCACAATGGACTCAGACATACCAATGATCATGAAGAAGACAGAGGACCACGCAGTGTCTTGTTTTGTTATACGTAAGGTCACCATGAGTCAGAGTTGACTTGATGTCAACTAACTACAGTGAAGTGAGGGATCTGGAAGGATAAGAAGTTGTGGTTGGGGGGGAGGATATTTCATTTTGTGACTTTAGAGGTGGAGAGGTTCTGAGTAATAAGCAAGTCCAGGATGTCGCCTTGGGAGGGGCCTCCTTGGAAACTTGTCATCACTGGGATCCTCTCTTTGATCCAGCTTTGTACATGGCTTTTCTCTCTCCTTCAGCCTCTGCGGGCACCTCCCATCTTGGCTACCCTTTTCCCACTTTCTGGTCCAGCAGGAGGAACTCAGCATCTTTTCTTACTTCCAGAGAAATTCATTCCACATGTGTCTGATTCACTTGCGTTTACAGAAAATAACAATCTCCAGTGTCCAAAAACCCTTTCAACTGTTTTTCTTCCCTTTCTTAGAAACAGGAAGTTGTGTTTGGCTGAGGACAAACTCTGCCAGTGCCCCTGGGACTTACAAGATGTTTGGAATGAGGAACGGTGAGATCTTTACTTTCTCCTTTCCTGGGGCAATTGCACATCTGCCAGGGGTAGGCTGGGCAGCTTATGGGGATGGAAGAAAAGCCAGAACTTTCCTGTTTCTCTTTGCTGAGCCCAAGGCCTGAGGGAAAGTGTGTTCTAAAAGAGACAGGTGGCTCTAAAAATTCCTACATCTCTCTCCCTGCATTAGCATTACAGTTCAGAATGTACTTGTGCACTGCATGTCACCTCTCTCTCCCAACACTTTAGCGGTGTAAGGAGCCCCTTTATTTTTGGGGGTGTGGGTTGACTGACACCCAATTTTAAGCAGGGCCAACTCCTTTCTAAGTGGAATGTCAAAGAAGTCTCCCACGTGCAGAAGAATGAACCAGGGAAATATGGCACAAGTTTTAAGGGGGCACATCTATTTTGATGCATCTGACTAGGACATTCTGAAGTGTTAACCTAGAGAGCAGACAGGTGCCTGGGAATGGCTGTCATGGTATAAGTGTGGTAGGAAAAGAGTCACAACCTAAACACTCTACTAATTCAGTGCTCAAATTTTTTATATGTAAGGTCAATATGACCACAATATTTGTCACTTTAATAATCACCTAAATTGAGCCAGCAAAAATGGCAGCTTAAATGGGGAACTTCTTTCTCTTTCATCCAGTGGGCCACAGGAAAACTTCTCATGCTAGAGGAGAGCTTTCCTGATAAAGATACTCTGTTCTCAGTCAAGGGTAACCAAATAAGAATAGACCTCTATTGATATTCCCAAGGCAAGAAGTGTTGTTTGGTCTCTCCCTTCCTCTGTGTTCTATCCTAGCACTCATGGACAGTCGGTGCTCAGGACTTGGTCTGGCTGATCATCTCACCAATGGTGGAAATACTGGTGGGGAATGTTGGGGCAGAGGTATACTTTACTTAGGAATTATTTCCTAGTATACATAGAGCACCACTACTTGTCTGTCCGGTTGTCATACTGAGGTGGCTTGTGTGTTGCTCTGATTCTGGAATCTATGCCACCAGTATTTCAAATACCAGCAGGGTCACCCATGGTAGACAAGTTTCAGTGGAGCTTCCAGATTAAGACAGACTAGGAAGAAAGGGCTGGCAATCTACTTACAAAAATTAGCCAATGAAAATCTTATGGATCACAAGAGAACACTGTCTAACTGGCTTGCTTTGGACACGTCATTGGGGGGATCAATCGCTGGAGGAGGACATCGTATTTGGTGAAGCAAAGGGTTAGCAAGGACGAGGCAGACTGTTAGTGTGACGGGTTGGCACAATAATGGCGACAACGGACTCGACCATGTCAGTGATTGTGATGATGGCGCAGGACCTGGCAACGTTTAGTTCTGTTGTACACAGGCCGTTATCAGTCGGAGTTGACTTGACAGCACTAACAACGACAACATACACAGAGCAGAGCAGGGGTGGAGGAGCACAGGTGTTAAGGACAGTAACCTCGACCTTATCTAAAATATTGCCTTCACTATCTTCATCTTGTTCGCTCATCTCATGGTGTTTTGGCCATGTATTCAGCAATTTAGCTTCAACTCAACATAGATGCAAGAGGTAAAGTGATAAGAGTGTGGCAGCAGAAATCTGGAAACCCAAGGACAATCCTTGCCTCTCTGGCAAATTCCACATTTCTGTTTACTGTTACAGAGAACCCAAAACCTGGCACTGTCGAGTCAATTCTGACTCATAGCAACTCTATAGGACAGAGTAGAACTGTCCCATAGGGTTTCCAAGGAGTGGCTGGTGGATTCGAACTGCTGACCTTTTGGTTAGCAGTCAAACTCTTAACCACTGCACCACCAGGGCTCCACTCTTATAGAGAAAACATTTCTATTCCAAACAGTGAAAGGGACACTGCTCCTTCCTGGAGGGACTTGGAGACATGGGGCAGAACGCATGAAGTAAAGGTGGCTGTGGGTCTCACAATTTTCTCTTCCTGTGACCAGGAGAAATTTGGGAGCTGGAAGGCTTGGGCTGTGTGTGAAAGCCCCAACATCACAACAACACTGCCTTATCAGCTCACAGACTTAATGCACTAGTGACCAAAAACCAAGGAAACCCATTGCCGCCAATTCCGACTCATAGCGACGCTATAGGACACAGCAGAACTGCCCCATAGAGTTTCCAAGGAGCACCTGGTGGATTTGAACTGCCAACCTTTTGGTTAACAGCCATAGCTCCTAACCACTATGCCACCAGGTTTCCAGCAGTGGTGACAAAGTCTGTCTATTTGTGCTGGGCCACAAGTTGAAAATATCAAGACACAGCACTGCAGTTGAAAAAGCAAAAGTCAACATACTCTTAAGGACTTTCCTATTGTTTTTGTGATATTTTGTTGTTGTTGTTTTTGGAGGTGAGGTAGGGAGGGGAGGTTGGGAAAAATGAATAGGGTTCCAGAGAAAAGCCTGAAGAACCACATGTTTGGGTATTAGGAACAAGGATGAGTCCTCATTAAGAAGGCCCAGTTGGCTGAAAAGCCCAGACACGAAGGGTATCACCAGAGAACAAGATGCAGACCTAGTGAGATGATTGCTCCATCACCTGCCTAATATTCTTGGGAGAACTTGGTTTGCTAAAGTGGGCTGGGGAAGAGTAATGTCGCTTACTCTTGTAAATTCATAAAACTCTCTGGTCAGCTCTAGGGGAGTTAAGGGCAGGGAACTAAGCCCAGACTATGATTCACTATCTTAAGGACAAAAGGGCAAAAATGAACTTTGATGCTAACTGAACATTGAAATATTTCTGGCAGGTGTGTGGAGGATCCAGATTAACGACCAAGTTACCTGCAAAGTAATTTAGGGATTTCCTACTAGAAGCATGGAAAAATGCAAATTCTCAGAAGGGGGAATGCAGAATTCCCTTCTCTGGGGCTAAAAGAGTGGTTGGGGTTGGCTGGGGGAAAGAATGGTGTGGTCTCTCTCTGCAGCTCTGCTTTTGGAGACCCTGAGCTGCAGCTGTTGAATTTCCAGACACAAACAAGTATGCATTCTGTGAGTCTTGCCGAGCCCACACAGCAAGGACAGCCAAGTGGGATTCCATTCTGCTTTGCACATCAGCAGCTCGGCTGCCAGCTAAACTCTAGGCAAGATCCATGACTGGAGATGATGCAGGCAATGGGGAGAAGGAGATAAAAAGTGTCAGAAACATACGTCAGCCTCATCAAAACTGGTGTGCAGCAAGGAGTTGGTTTTACTAGCAGTCAGCAGCATGCCTGTGTGTGTGCTTGTTTATGTGAAGTCCAGTCTCCCACTCAACAGAGTAGGCAAATGGGGCAAGTGGTCAACTCTGTGTCAACTGCCACCGAGTAGAGCTGTGCAGTGGGCTTACCGCACAAAGGCGACCAGCCAAATGGGGAGCAAGGGGCTGAAATCCCCCGTGTCTCCCTTTGTGCCCCCAAGGGTCGGAGTCCTCCCAGAGGGGCCCAAAATCCAGTTGCCATCAAGCTGATTTTGACTCATAGTGACCCCATGTCTGTCAGAGTAGAACTGTGCTCCATAGGGTTTCCAATGGCTGATTTTTCAGAAGTAAATGGCCAGACCTTTCTTCCAAAATACCTCTGGGTGGACTCAAACCCCAACCTTTCAGTTAGCAGTCAAATGCGTTGATCATTTGTACAATCCAGGGGATCCCCCAGAGGGACACCTTTGTCTAATTCACAAGGGCTCCGTATAGCGTTTTTCTGCCCATATCACCATATACTTGAAGGGGTCCTGAAAGAAAGCTAAAGCGAAGGACGAAGGGGTCAAGGTGATGGAAAAAGGGAAGACGCAAATTTAGAACTTCTCCTTCTTTTGCTAGAATGTCATTTCTTGATGTTGTCTGTTTCTTATCCATCTGTGACCAAGGACTAAGTTCTCACCACACCAGACCATATGGGAGACTGAGCCAGAGAGTTCCTCTGAGCCCAGGAGATGAGGAGAAGGGAAGTCAAATACTGGAATTTTGGAACTCTCGGGTAGACTCAGGTGGCTGGGGGAATGTCATTCTGGGTAATTTGGGCTCTGATTGGGATGGTTGCAAGTTGCTTGGGCCCAAAGAGTTGTGGATGAAATTTGGTGTGGGCCAGAATGGAGAGAAGGAAGGATCTGCGGGTACTGGGATGATGTTACTTAGATCCAGGGTTAGAACTCCCATGATGCTAAGAGGATCTTGTGCCTCAGGCTCAAATAAACAAGTCTGACCAGCATGTAACAGTGATGACGGGGAGGCATGCATACATAGTGGACTAGTACCTTCTCAGGAAGAGTAAGCACAGAAGCGTCCCACAACCACTGTTTCCTCTGACGTGGAAATTTCCTCTAGAGCAGTGGTCCTCAAAGTGTGGTCCCCAAACCAGCTGCAAACCTGGGAACTTGTGAGAAAGACACATTCCCAGGCCCCACCCACTCAGTCAGAAACTCTCTGGGGGCGGGGGGCACAATCTGTGTTTTAACAAGCCCTCCCGGTGCTCCTGATGTGGCTGGTTTCGGGTCCACAAGAGGTGGTTGAGATACAACAAATGAGAAGTTGCCCAAACGACCTGGACTCAGCAGACATACGGGAACACAAAGCAGCTTTCTTATCTACTGTGGAGCAAGGCCTGAAAAGCCTCAGTCAGGCTAGCTGCCAGCCTTCCTGTGAGCGTTCAAGGCCAGCTGACTTAGACTGGTCTCCATCCTTGAGCTCTACGTCCCCTACCCTTTCCAAAGAAATCCAGAAGCAGACCAGAGCAGGGCATTAGCACAAGATCACACTTTAGTTCTGAGACACAATTGCATAAATACTTGAAATGGATCCATCCCTGCAGGTGGGTGCCTGAGAAGGTCTGGCTCCCCACAAGCCTGCAACCCTGGAGCCCTTTAGGTAGTGGATTTTAATACTGAAGACAGTCATCGTTGTTTTTAACAGACAGCCTAGGGGCTGCAGCTATGGTGCGCGCTCTGAGAATCACCACACAGCCCCTCTCCCCACACTTCTCTGTTACTAATTTTTTCCCCTCTGAGGTAGATTATTTACCGGGGGATCCAAATCAAAAATCTTTTTCCCATTTATGTTGGCTAGTCCTTTGCAAACAGGCTGACTTGGAGTCTCCTGTTTGGGTCAATAAGTGCACTTTTTACCTTTTAACCTATGCCCCTTACGTGAACCCAAGCAAGGTCCAATGGACTAGTAGTCCCTTTAGGATCTGTCTCGTCCATCCCCTCTCCTCCTCGCCCTTATGAGTTCATGCCGTACTCAGGGGCTGTGGCAATGGAAGGTCTGGGCAGGCCACACCACCTCGATATGGAGGATCACATGGTGGTGACACCTGTCTGTACCCCGATGCCCCAAGTCAATGAGCATGCTGGTCCCTGCCCTCTGGCTCACAGGGGGCATGGGTGGCTTCCACAGGGCTTGGTATCCTCAGGTTTAAGAGCCTTGTTGCAGGTGGCTGACGCCTGGCCCGTAGGGTCCCAGCACTCCACAGTCCGCTGCTGCCAGCCAGCCCCGCAGGTCCTGGAGCACTCAGACCACTCCCCCAGGACCCACTGTGCACTGAGCAGGGGCTGGATGATATTGGTGGTGGCTTTCTCCTTGCTGTTCTGCGTGCTGAAGTTCACGTCATTAGGAACGAAGAAGGTGTACTTGACTTTGGGGGGAAAGAGTTCACCGGGGACTGTCAGGAGCTGCACAGTCAGAGTCTCAGGAAGGGGCTGGAAGCTCTGCAGCCGCTCCAGGGTGGCAATGGAGCCACTGTACTTAAGGATGGTCCCCTTAATCAAGATGTCCTGTTCCATGGCAGAGATGGCCAGGTTCCCATTGAGCAGGTATCGCCCATCGGAGGTCTTCACTGCCAGGTAGTTACCGTCATTCTGCACCCCAGGGAGGCTCCGCTGTTTCACATCAATGTTCGTGGCACCAGCTGGGATGGTGACGATGTCATTATAGCCATAACTGCAATAGGAACAGAAAGGCAACCTCAGGACCAGAGGTTACACAGCCTGGGGCATGATGGTACCTTGGGGAGTTAGCATGCTCACGGCTGGGGCTGGGACAGAAGCAATCAGCAAATAATTATGCGATTGCTCTCAAAGCTCTAAGTAAATTATCTGATGAGGCAGACAGGAGTGTGTTGTACATTGGGATTTTCAAGGGCTTTTATTTCGTCTGGCAACTTTATTTCAAATGTTTTGGCTGAAGAGTTAGATATGTGTGTCCTGACAACAGCCCAGAGAGGAGAAGCCCAGAGGGGGTTGAAGACCTGCATCCGTAATGCCAGACCTGCCACCTCTTGGCTGAAAGGAGATCTTATGTACGTTCAGGTCCTTGCACTGTTATAAAACTTTGCATAGCCGCCTTCACCCACAGAGCTCAAACCCATGTGGAAAATCTGTTCCACAGACCCCTCCCCTATTGTTGTTAGCTGCCACCAAGCTGGTCCCTGACTCAGGGGATCAGACCATTGTGATCCACAGGGTTTTCACTGGCTGATTTTTGACGCAGAATGCCAGGCTTTTCTTCCTAGTCTATCTTAGCCTGGAAGCTGTGCTGAAACCCATTTAGCATCACAGCAACATGCAACCCCTCTGGCAGACGGGTGATGACTCCAGAAGCCTACGAGGATGGAAATCTCATTCCACCTCTTTGAATTCATCAGCTACTAGTATTGGATGGCTCCCATTTGTTTAGTATGGCCCTAGGGCAGGAACTAGGGATAAAAACTGGCTTCTCACAACCTTCTTCTGGGGGTGGTCAGCACACCATGAGCTGTGTGCTTCTGGACTGATATGACACTGTCTTGGGAAATGTTTCCCCTCTATTGTAGGCATAGGGCTTTATGTGGGGTGGAGAAATCTTTGTTCCTCTCTTCTCGGGGGAACGTGTTGGGGTTACATAGGGTGGGGAGAAAGTGGAGAGCACTGAGGAGGTGAGTCAGACTGGTTCTTTGCTCTTCTTGCCTTATTCCCAGCTGGGGCTAGCTGCTTGTCCAGGGCAGCTGTGAGAGTACCTACAGGCCCATATGTCTGATGCCCAAGAGAAATCAGGCTAAGGGGCCCATTATCTGAATAGCCCAGGCTTTTTTTTTTTTTTTTTAACCCTCTCTCCTTTGAGTTTAAATTTGAAGACTCTCAATTTGTCTTCTGTAGGCAGATTGTGTTCTCTGAGCCCAGCGAGATAACAGTGACAGAGAGAGAGAGAGAAGAGAGAGACGGGGGTGGGGGGTGTGGGAAGAAAGGAGAGGGGAAGTGGGGGGAGAGAGGGAGAGGCAGGAGAGAGAGAAAGAGAGGAGAAAGGAGAGAGGAGAGAGAGAGAGAGAATGGGGCAGGGTGGGGACAAGTGTTCCCCAGGTAGGATACTAAGTAACTAAATGCTTTTCAAAAACTCTGAAGGACTGCAGGTGGGAAGAATGGGAGGAGGGGTGGAGGCTCCTGTAGTCCCCAGAAGGACAAATACATGTATCAGATGCCAGAATGGCAGAGTGTAGACCATATGAGACACCTAGCTTTGCTTAGTCTTCAAGAAGTTGCACAAGATGGCAGAAAAAAAATGGTGCAGGAGTTAAGAAACCTGGGTTCTCCTTCTGGCTCTGTCATTAGCTATCAATGCAACCTTAGAAGAGTCACTTCGTCTTTGGTGCCTTAGTTTCTTCATCTGTAAAATGGGAATAATAATATTAGCCTTTCCTACCTCATAGAATTCTCTTAGGAGGTGAAAGTGCTTTGGAAAATACTAAGGGCTGTAGGAACGTGGGGCAGGAGGATGTGAGAGAAGCGTCTGGAGTTCTTGGATTCATCAAAGCACTGAGGCCACTGACGCCCCTTCACTGTACCCCCTTTTCTGAAGACCCACCACAGAAAGGACAGGACTTGCCAGGTGTACAGTGAGATATCCTTCCCAAAACAGGCTCGGAAGAGCTGCTTTCTGGCAAAGGGCCAGCATACTCAGGGAAGCTCACTGCCAACTGATTCAGAGACAATACACCCCTACCCGTGTGGCCTTGAGCACTACTGAAAATAACTGCTCTCTGCCCTGAGTCCTTTCCAGGGGTTCCGTGCTAAGGGCTCTACACATACTATTTCATGAAATCCTTACGGTGACTCTGAAACAGAGATGACTGAAGATATTCTGTAAGGAAACTGAAGCTCAGGGAGTTTAAATTACATAGCCAGTAAGTGGCAGCCACATTTCAAACTTAAGTCCATCCGATCCCAAAGCCTGGGCTCTTATCCATTATGATCTTTAACCTAGGAATGGAACTACTGGCGGACTCACTTGGAGGGGTTGAGTGAACCAGAGACCTTCCTGCATGAGTTGCCTTTGCCCCCACACACCCCACACTTGTCCAGCTTCCTGGGCGAGTCCACTACGTGGTCACAGCCAGCCTTGACACACTGGCCACGGACACAGATGGCCAACGTCTCTGGCCCACAGAGGGTGCCGTCGATCACCTGGAGTCGGGTAAGAAAGATGAGAGAGGGCACTGGTGAGCCCGGCAGCAGCCCCCAGGTGGCTGGGGACAGGTGACTTTCCTCCCCTCCTCGCTTCTGGGCTTCAGGAGTTGTCTTACTTTGGCCTCAAACACCTTGAACTCGCTCCTCCCTCGGGCTCGGCAGAACAGCTTGCAGCGGTCCCGGGGCGACACCCCTGCGTACTTGGGGACCCACTGCAGGAGATTCCCATCCATGTCAGTGTAGTTGTAGGCATTGTACTTCTCACACTGCTGCTCCCTGAAGCTTTTCCCTAAGAAGAGGCGGAGACAGACAGAGGTAATACCACGCGGAAGCGGGGGTAGGGTACAGAAAGCAGGGAGGACCCAGGGCACCTCTCTTCCTCTTGGTTTTGGACCTAATCTAAGACACAGATCCACGGTCATCTGGGCCCAACTTCCCTGGACATACCCTGACCCAGATCCAGGTGTGATTCTTCCTCAAAGGGGCAAGAAAAGGAGGCATCCAGCCTCAGGGCTGAGCTTTCTGCAATGTTTCGGGAGCGTCATTAACTCCATTCTACAGAAGAACAAAGTTGTGTGCGGACAAGGAGCAATTCAGTGTGCAGAAGGCACAGCATGAAGCATGTTTTATCTTGACTTCCTTGGTGACACTGAACATGTGGCCAGAGACTCTCAAATCTGCACCTTTATCTATGATTTGACCCTTATACCCCATTTTCTGTAACTCTGGGTGTCTATGGAGGAACTGGGACCCCTACATGGTGCAAATGGTCAACGTGCTTAGCTGTTAACTGAAAGGCTGGAGGTTTGAGTCCACTCAGAGGTATGTCAGAAGAAAGTCCTGGCGATCTACTTCCAAAAAATCAGCCACTGAAAACCCTATGGAGCACGGTTCTACTGTGACACACATGGGGTCGTTATGAGCGGGAGTTGACTTAACGGCAACTTTTTTTTTTTAAATGGGGGAGCCCCATTTGTATGCACTGCTGTTACCTCCAACTTAGCAAGACCCAAACCATACAGTCCCTCTGGTAACTGTTCCGTTTTCACTGTGGGGTACTACCATTATTCCGGTCCAAGACTGGAATTCCTGGTGTCTTCTAAAACACGTAAACTTCTCTAGGTGCACAAATGTTTAAGCAGTTGACTCCTAATGGAAAGGCTGGTGGTTTGAACCCACCCAATGGCTCTGCTGGAGAAAGGCCCAGTGATGGGCTTCTGTAAAGATTACAACCAAGAAAACCCTATGAGACAGTTCTACTCAGTCCCATGGGGTCGCTATGATTTGGAATCAACTTGACAGCACCCAATACCAACAATCCACTTTTCCCAGTCTGTCATGAAGTCATACTGAGGACAATTTATAAATTAAGATGTCTGCATCCCGCTCTCACCATCTTAGTCCATTCCTACAAGCCTAGGCCTGTGGCTTCACACAGGACTTAGCGCTCAGCCTCCTAACAGAGTCTGCCTCTTATTTAATCTTGCTACAAGCTGCTTCCAAAGCCAATCTGTCTGAAATAAGACTTGGGCTTTTGTGCACACTCCTGTAATTAAACACAGTCTTACTGCAGAGCTTCTCGGCCCCAGCTGTACCTCTGAATGACCTGTGGAGGTTTTTCAAAACACAGATGGCTGGAGATTCTGATTCTGGGCATCTGAGATACGCTTGGGGCCTCTGTGTTTGAAAAGCTCACCAGGTGACTTGACATCCAGGATGGAGAATCTCCAAATACGCTTTCAGCTTGCAAGAACTTTTATTGTCCAGCCTTGAAATGCTGCTTTACTCCACCTAAGCTAATCATAAAAAAACCCAAAAAAACTGTTGCCATCAAGTTGACTCCGACTAGCAGCAACCTCACATATGTGAGAGTAGACATGTGCTCTACAGGGTTTTCAATAGCTGAGTTTTCAGGAGTAGATTGCCAGGGCTTTCTTCTGAGGTGCCTCTGGGTAGGCTCAAACTGCCAAACTTTTGGTTAGCATCTGAGCAAGTTAACTGTTTGCACCACCCAGGGACCCCGAGCTAATCACCCTTCTCAAACCTTTCCCTCCATCCTGGAATGCCCTCCCCTCACTTCTTCACCCTCTCTATCCTTCTAGGTCCTGCTTGGTTCTAACTCTCCCTCGAAGCTTCTGACTAGCCTGGGCTTTTCCTTTCTCTGAATGCCTTATAAATCTAGGGTCTGTGCCACGTAGTTAAGCCTTAATTGCTGGGTGAAGGGGCTTGTGGCTCTAATCAGACTGCAAGCTCCCTGGGGGACAGAGGCCGTGCTTTGTACACCTATATCATTTATAACATTGATCACAGGTCTAGATACAGAAAGGGTACTAAGAGACCTTGGTGATTGAAATGGTTGATCCTGATGCATGTGAAATCCTGATATCACCCATTGCCCATGCCTACCTTCTACCTTGTATTCATTCCCGCCACCCCCATCTTGCTGAGAGGACCAGGCACACTTCACCCTGGATGCCAGGCAAACTCTGACAATTCCAGGGCACACTTTCTAAAGCCTCATGCCACTGCTGATCCTTCCCATTTTGCAAAACCGCAAAGCCTACAGATTCCCATATTAGACACCAACCCAACGCCAGTTTGTCTCTGCACTTGAATGAATCTTAAGGCGCTGCTTGTCTTTTCATGCCTGCTAATGCTCGTGGAGCTCCACAAAGGGAGCTGGAGGGGATGGGGAGGGAAAAACGTCCAATAAGCCCCTCTCATGAATTATTCTGCTGCCCGTACTGCTTCAAGCTAATGCGTGTGCTTTCCAGCAGGTAGCTGGGGTAGGAATATTCCATGGGGAGGTAGAGAGAGGGTTGCCTCCTGGGAAGGTTCAGTAGGGCAGTTGCCATGGCCCCAGGGGACGACGGGCAACTCTTCTCAGAAGGAATGTGCACAGGAATCATATTCAGAAATCCTCCCACCACCCTGTGCTGAATGTTGGCTGGAACAACGTCGGAGGTTTGGCTCTGAACTCGCTTTGGAAAACGCTTCCATCCTACACGCAGATGAGGATTCAGATGCCTCCAGGCGGATTATTATCCTAGACTCTAGCCCCTCTGCAAAGGCCCCTCCCGAGAGGGAGGGCATCCTCTGTCTCCACACTTGGCAGACAAGGGGACCTTCTCTCCTTGACTTTCTCAGGCTCTCCCACACAATGACAACTGTCCGGGGTCCCTAAAGGCTGCCCCTATCCTTGGTGCCTTGCAGCACCCATTTGTGTATGGATCACAGGCAAAACTGCACCTCAGGAGACCCACCCTACTCCTCCTCTGGGGATCTGTCACAGCAACAGCTGCGGCTGCTCGGGCAGGTGTTGCTGTGTGGCCATTACCATTGGGCAGGCACTCCTCTGTGCGGCATGACCGGTACTTAGCTCTCTGACCCAGGCAGTATCTTCCTCCGTTCTGAGGCTCAGGGTCCTTGCACTCACGGTAGGAAAACTGAACTCCTCCTCCACAGGTGCGGGAACATTCTCCCCAGGGTCCCCATGGGGCCCAGGTGCCATGCACCACAGCCTGCAACACACAACACCGCACTGAGTCAGGAGCTGCGGCGAGGAGGCATCGGTTCTCTGCCTAGTCAGGAGGCGCTGACCGGGTTTCTTCACCTAGTTATTCTCACCTCGGTGCCTGGAGTCCAGTCAACTGCCCAGTCACCTGTTCAATGACTGTGTGGCCTCTGGCCACTGAGACTGGGCAAGGCTTGCTCTCTGCTGACTCTCAAACAGTCCTTGTCCTTACTAAGGTACTCAGTGTGACACTGGCTGAATGAATGGACGAATGTAACTCTTTTACCGGAGTAAGGTTGGTCTAATGTAGGGCTGCTTTCCTCCCCCTGGGGATATCTGGCAATGTCTGGAGAGAAACAGAGTTGCTTCTAATTTTACAACTGACCTATCAGAACAAAGCTCTGCCCTTGGTAGATTCATATATTTTTAAAAGTGAAAATGATTTGTTAAAAATTATAAAAATAATGCTTTCCAACAGGGTGAATGTAATCGATGTCACTGACTTGTACATGGAAAAAAAATGTTGAATTGACAAACGTTTTGTTATATATATTTTTACCACAATAAAACAATTAAAAAATAAGTAAGGCTTCCTCATATAAAAAGTGCAAAACACAGAAAACTATAAAAAAAAACTTTTAAAAAATACCACCACCCGGATAAAACTACTGGCATGATTTTTGTCACTGTTTTTTTATACTTTTTCTATGACTATATAATCATCTTTTCTTAACAAAGATATGATTCTATCACATATATAATGTTTTGTGATCTGCCTTCTCTCCTTCAGAATGCATTGTAAGCATCATTCCAACCTCTCCCTGCCCGTGTTATGGCTCTGCTGTGGAGGCTGTTGGGTGAAGAGTGGGTAGGCCAGATGAGCCCAGTGTCTGACAGGGAGGGAGGCTGGGAGGGGGCTGAGGATGACCCCTGCCCCAGCTCAGGCTTAGAAGAAGAGTATAGAAGAAGGGTGTGGTTTGCCCTGCCCATGAAGGCTCCTGGGGTGCAATTCAGAAGACATCCTACTAGGCCAGGCCTCTGGAGTGCCAGGCTACCCTGGAGATTCATGCTGGGCTGGGACCAGCCTGGGAAACAGCAGGATGCTGCTTCATAGTGATGGCTCAGTGATGCGGGAGAGAAATTCCATCAGCCTCACACGTGGAGTGTTAGGAGCAGGGCAGAGAGAAGCCCTCACTGACTTTTCTTGCACATTGACTCTGCACTGCGCCAAGTTTCTCTGCCTGGTTAGGGGCAGCTCTGATTCCTTCTCCACCTCTCCACCTTGAGTATGGAATCCTCACCGCTACTCTCATCCTCCACTCCCATCTCTCCTTAGGAACTCAGCTCCCGCATAGGTAGGATATGAACACTTCTCGCTCAGTTCTTAATGTTCCTTTCTGGTCGTCGCTCTATCTGTTAATGACAGAGTTAATAATGGCTTCCACTTACTGAGGGCCCATGTTCTAGTCTCTGTGCCAGAGTTTTCCACACGTTATCAACAAGCCTTAAAGGCAACTCCCAAGCATTTTTAAAGGGGAAGTTACCAAAATGCCTGGAAGACGAGCAGCATCCCTCTTTTGACTAGGAGTACAGATTCTAATCTTTTGGATAAATAAGCTTTAGTTTGTTTGTTAAAAGATTAGTGATATGACGACGGTCATACCGAAAACTCATACCCGACGTCTCTTAGTTCCCGACTTGCAACTATCGTTTCTGGCTTGAAAACGGCCTCCCTCCCCACTGCCGCCCCACTGGCGCCCCCTGGCTGCCGCTCACCTGGGGCTTCTCCACTTCCTCCTCTGGCAGACAGCTGCCGTCCCAGCAGCGGTGCCCGGGCCCACAGGGCGTCCCATCCACCCAGGGCAGGCTGCCGTTCTTGGTGTGGCACAGGGGCTCAGTGCCCTCGGCGTGGCACCACAACTGGGCGCAGATGTCCTGTGCAGAGGTGTTGGGGCAGTGGCGGAAGCCAGGCCCAAAGATCTGCTTGCACTGTTGGTCCAGTGTATAGAGGGCCTTGTGGCCCGGGAGGTCTGTCGGGAGGGGCAGCGGCGAGGTGGGGGCATCCAGGAGGCAGTCTCCTGAGAGATGGCGGAAGAGAGGATGAGAATAAGGGGCGGGATCTGCCTCTCTCTGGAGCCTCCCACCTCACACTAGAATTCCTAGCGATGGGATGGAAGGCCTAGACATCACAGTTCCCTTGACAGCAATCTAAACACTGTCCACACTCCAGCATCCACATAGAGCTGATCCGATGTTCTATTATCAGTAGGACTGACTTTCTTCTGTCATCAAGAACATCTAGGGTGCATTTTCCCCTGCCCGCTCAGTGAGCACGAAGGGAATACAGCTAGCGGTCACATGAACTAAAAAACCCCAAACCAAACCAGATACCATCAAGTCGATTCTGAATCATGGCGACTCCATGCATGCAGAGGAGGACGGCTCCATAGGGTTTTTAAGGGTGTGACCATTCAGAAGCAGACTGCCACCTGAGGTGCCTCTGAGTGGGTTCGAAGCGCCAACCTTCCATTAGGAGTCAAGCACTTAACTGCGTGCGCCACCCAAGGACTCCATATTAATCTAGCTCACCCTATAATTGGGTACATAAATCTGTGCTTACAAATCCTGCCATGCAAAATACAGCCAAAGTATCGACGTCTGGATAATCTCATATTTTTGCACACATGTACCTGTCTTCTTCAATGGGAAGAATCAAGAATAAGTTGTGTCTTCACTGTCTCACTCAACAGTTCAAACTGTTTTATGCAGGCAAACCACCTCCCTACCCCCATCTACCCCTCACTGTCACACAATTGCTCATCAACACTTTGCCACCTCTGAGCTATCACACTGCTATCACTCCAGCCTGGGAACATTTTCTCCTCTCCTCTGTACTACAACGTTCTTCCATTTCTTCAAGGTCTGCTCAAACTCACCTCCTCCAGACAGCCTTCTCAGATGACTCCACCCAGCTTTGTGACTAACAGCCTTTAGATAGCCCGAATGAGGCTGCTGGAAGATGGGGACGGAGGAGCACGCTGTGGGGGGATGGTTAGTATGCTAGAGCACGGAGGTGGGGGGAGGACATATCTCTGAAATCTCTTCTAACCCTAAATGTCTCAGATGCTTGTGATAAGGTGCTGAGGACGTATTTCCCTGAGTCAGCAGAGGCACCAGCCGGGGCCAGAGCTCAGCTGTGGCAGCGGAGGGGAGAGGGGACTCCGGGGATGTCTACCGTGGCCGCTGTCCAGGAACTCTGTGATGTACATGGCGCTGCAGGGAGACCAGGGCAGGGTCTTGTTGAGGTGGACGAAGAGTGGCGCCATCATGTGGTGCTTGTCCATGGGCCCGAAGAGCCGCTCGCAGGGCTTGGAGTCATCGTGGGGCATGCTGAGGACGTGCCCTGGGGGGAGAGAGACCCGGTTCTCCTCTGCTCCTCTCCAGCATGGCGTGCTTCCCCCAGGGCCCAGCTTTACGTAGGAGAAAGCCAAACCAGTAAACTAAACCAGACTCATGGCGACCCCGTGTGTCAGAGTAGAACTGTTCTCCACAGGGTTTTCAATGCTGATTTTTCAGAACCAGATCACCAGGCTTTTCTTCTGAGGCATCTCTGGG
Source organism: Trichechus manatus latirostris (assembly GCF_000243295.1). Classification (NCBI taxonomy): domain Eukaryota; kingdom Metazoa; phylum Chordata; class Mammalia; order Sirenia; family Trichechidae; genus Trichechus; species Trichechus manatus. Next base: position 6,826,679 of record NW_004444000.1, on the reverse strand, counting down.
TGGACCGGAACCACCAATCTTTCAGTTAGCAGCTGAGTGGGTTAGCCATTTGCACCATCTAGAGACGCCAGGAGAGAGGCAGGCTGCTAACACTGAAGTGCCAACCGGTCACCAAGTCCACATGGGAAAGGTCGCCCCTCACTCCCTTATGATTTGTCTTTCAGGCTTTACTCTTCTAAGCAGCTTTCTTGGATTACTGACAAACACTGATCTCCCCGTTTTCCGCCTCAGCCTGTCCTAAATCCACACTCAACTCTATTCTTTGCTCTTATATGTGACACTCTCCTTACACTGATCTTCTAAGGAACCTTACTGCTTAGCTTGCACACAGCAGCACTTTACCCAAGATCTGGTGTGTATTTTGCCATTTTCCAGGTGACCTTTTGGGAGGGTCCAGGACAACATCTTACTATTTTGGCTGTGAGCTCAAGGCAGGGTTGGGGTCAAGTCCACTCCCTCTGTGCAACGTCCAGCTCGGGATCTACATGCAGGCAGACACTCTGTCAAAATCATGAGGGGGTAATGGCTAAGAGTAAGGGCTGCATGTGCCTCAGAACCTGGGTCATCTGGATTCGGAAGAGGAGTTGCCTGGCATGATAAAGAAGGCTTTGACCTGGCAAATCTCACCTAGCTCATGGGCCAGCGTGTAGGCTGCCTGGAGCCCCTCGTCCTCGATCACAGAGCAGCTCTTGTTGGGGTCACAGATTGTACCAATGTCCGCCACACCCAGGGTGTCACACATGCCCTCCTTGCCGCAGAAGTTCTGTTTGGTGGAGAGAGTGAGAGAGAGCGGGCGACAGCGTGAGTGTAGTGTGGGCAGGCAGCCAGCCCCCGGGAAGGGAGAGAGGTGCCAGCGTCCGTAAGTGTGGAACTTCATACTTGAACGTTCTGTAAGGCGTTACTCTGGTGTCACCTGTGCTAGTTAGCTTTTTTTAAGGTGAGAGAAACAGCAGTAGGATTCAACATGTCTGGATATTCGACCCAGTGGCCCGGCGCTATGGGCACTTGTGTGTCTTGATTGCAGACTTTGGTCAAGCCATCCCCGTCTTTCTGACTTGGAGAGTGACCCGTGAAACCCACCTATGTTAAAAGCCAACCCCCCAAACAACACAACACAAAGGCTATCAAGGTGGGTGTCTGAGTGACACAGAACAGAAGACCTTCCTATTTCTGCTCCGGAGTTGAAGGGACTTTTAAAGCCAGACTCACTCTTCACAAAGGCCACTCAAGCAAGGACTTCCCCGTTTCTCTATGTTGGCCGTGTCCTGGGGCTCGAAGGGCTTCAGAAGGTTGTTCTCAGAGGCAGGATGGCATGGTGGCCCAGAACACAGACTCGCGGCAAGCTGGCCTGGGTCTTGGCCATGAGGTTTCTCTGTGTCTCAGTTTCCCCAGTTGTAACATGGGGATAACAAGAGGACCCGCCTCATGGGGTTGTTGTGAGGCTTGGAGGAGTGAACAGGACCTGGCACATAGGACTAGATTCTCCTGCCTTCAGAAAGCTGTCCATTTAGATTATGCCAGGTAGCTCAGCCGCTGTCCTGATTCTGAGGAAATCTTGAGGAGACCCCCTGCTTACCTGCCCCTGTGTTTAACAACCACTGAAGACCCTTGCTTAATTCCAACTCCAAACCTCTCACTGGGCAGTTGAAGCCATTTCCTCTCGTGACGACCTTAGCAGACAGCTGGTCACAAACTTTTGGAAAAGAGCCCTCATGATATTCTTCTCCTTCCCTTGCAAATACCTCACACTCTGACTCCTGTCCTCCTGACCTCCTCCTCTTCACTCCTCTCCAGGCTGCTGGTGGCCAGCTGGGGCCAGCGGGAAGATAATCCCCACGTAAGGGCAGGCCCGGTGGTCCTTCCTCGATCCGCCCACCCACCTCCCTTCCTCCCCCGGATGGCCAGCCCACCGACCTGTCTGGTGAGCAGGACAGCTGTGTCGTAGTGCTCTGGGTGGCGGTCGCTGGGCTGGTTGAAATGCCGCTGCCAGCTGCAGAAGTTACGCAGGGTGAGGCCGCCATTGTCGGACACCTCTGGGCCCCACTGTTCATCCTCCACTATCAGCACCTTCACCACCATCAGGTTGATGGCGTTCTTGATGCTGGGGTGCTTGTAGATCCGGGCTGCCACGGACATCAGCGTCAGGATGTGGTTCTGTCAAGGAGGAGGGACAGGTGAGTGAAGGGGGAGACTGGCAGCCCTTGCCTGCCCAGTGCCACCACTGCTTGTTGGGGGCACCGACTGCACGCGTGCCACGCACTGTGCTGGGCATTTTACAGGTAATGCCTCGTGTAAGCCTCACCCAAACCTCTAGACCTCCTCATTACTTCCCTTCATTTTATGTATGAGCAAACCGGGGCTCAGTGACTGGCCTACGATCACAAAGCGAGGAAGTGTAGAGCCAGAATGTGAACCCAGACCACCCGGCTCCAAAGCTTGTGCGTTACACATCGAGACCTGTGCTGTCTCATGGCACAGCCACAAGCCACCAGGAGCTGCTGAAGTCTAAAACGAAACGGACCTAAAATTAAAATTAGGTTGTCAGTCACACTAGCCACGTGCCAAGTGTGTCAACAGCCACACATGGCCAGCGACTACCATAATAGACTGTGAAGACAGAACATTTCCATCAGCACAAGAAGTTCTCTCGGACTCACTGCCTTTTATGCCTTAACCTTGACACCGATTGTCTCCCCACCAACCGGCCCCAGCCCCTCTCCTCCCCAGTCTCAGCCCAGAAGCAATTATCTGAGTGTTCAAGGTTAGTAGAATTTCCCTCTTAGAAACCAGCTGAGCATCTTCCTGTTGTCTGCTGGGGTAACCGCTACTCTTCAGGATGGGGGAGCAACTCAGAGTTGTTAACTCTGGAGCTCTGTCTAATGCTCCCTGCCATCAAAGCGCCTGCACCCTGGGTCTGCACTCTTTCTTTATGTACGTCCCCCACAACAGCTCTGGGAAGTGGGTGCGGTAGTCCCTAGGCTACGAGTGAGGCAGGGGAAGTTCACACAAGTGACGGAACTTGTCTGCGGCCACACGGACCAGGAAGCAAGCACGCCTGTCCAGGGGTGTCTGCGTCGCAAGGCACGCTCCTCCCACTGTGTTTCCCAGGGCTTGGCCTCCTGGCTTCTGCCTGGCTAACCCCTCTGAGGGTTTAGTCTTTCTGCCCGGGGCTTGAAAGAATCCATGGGCCTAGTTTGACTCGGAGAGAATCCCTGGGTGGCTCAAACAGTTAAGAGCTCAGCTACTTGTCTAAAGCGTTGGAGGTTTGAACCCACCCAGAGGTGCCTCAGAAGAAAGGCTTGGCAATACACTTCCAAAAAATCAGCCATTGAAAACATTATGCAGCACAGTTCTATTCTGACATACGTGGGGTTATCATGAGTCAGTACTGATCTACAGCAACTGGTTTGGGATTTCTTTTGGTGATGAGGCCCAGGGGCTGAGGCTCACTCATGCTTCCTGTCCACCCATCACCTCCTGTGGAGGGAGCCTGGATCTCTTGGTCCTATGGCTCCCAACTGCTCCCATGCTGGATTCCAAGGTTTGGGAGGAGGCCAGATTGGGGCTTACTCTCCTGCCTCAGGGACCCCTTGAAGTGAGCCCTCTTGGATTATTGTGCAGAAGCGGGGGAGACAAAGGGGTTGAGCCGGGAAGTGCCTTCCTCCAGGGGTGTGGCCAGTTGAGCTGCCACTTGCCCGCCCTGTCTCTCTGCCCCAGGATACCATCTCCTGTCATCCTTTCTTCTGTCCTGTGGTCCTGAAGGTGGGAGGAGAGGAAAGGAGAAAGGAGGGGAAGACTAGAGATGGACATTCTATTGGGTGAGGCCATGTGTGGGCGTTCCAGACAAATCCCACTATTTGTGAATGGGATCTCTCTGTTCACCTCGCAGGCAAGAAGCCAGGTGTTTTGTTAGCCCTACAAACAGGAGCTGGCAGGGTACTTAGCGTGTCAAGCACTCCAGCTATGTTCAGGCTGATGTAAACATCTTATCAGCAAAGCTAAAACTTGGCATTTGCTCCAGGAGGTGGAATCCTGAGGAAAAAAAGCAATCAGATCATTATGCAACCAGGGGTGAGGGCTTAGGAATGGTAGCTGGCTGAAGTCAGTTCCTGGCCAGGTCTTCACTGCTTCCAGGGGCAAAAAGAGTCTGCTGGGCTCTTGCCTTAGGGAGGGAGAGGGTCTGATGGGCCGGGGTCAATCTCTAGAACTTCTGAGGCAACCTGCAACTCTCCTCACAAGATTTCTCCTCTATGAGCCTCAGTTTCACAGTCTGATAACTGAGCAGGAGAATGTGAGGTGTGAAGACAAGAGATGCCAGCTGCTAAGCCTCAATCCAAGAAGACTCAGCTCAGGTACTGAAGACCTGAGGTTAAAGAATGGGCTGTGTTCCAAAGCAGGGAAGATCAGAGGAGGCTCTCAGGCAACACAGCTGAGCAAAAGACAGCACAACCGCCCTGTCTGCAGTGACACCAAAGGGAAATGAACAACACTGCTGCATGAAGGATAGGTAAGAAGCTAGGAGGAGCTGCCCAACACTAAACATCATAAGGCACGCAATGTTTCAGAGAAGGTCCTTTTTTGTAGTGCAAGGGGGTTCTTGTGATGGTCTTCTCCAGAGACTGTGCGACTGTCAGGCTGAGCTGGCTCGAGGATCATTTCACTTCAAGGAAGTGGGATGGACTTGAGGACACGTTAAGGGCCCTTCCGGTTGCTGTAAAAGTCCCTGGGTGGCACTAATGGTTAAGTGCTTGACTGCTAACTGAAAGGTTGGAGGGTTGAGTCCACCCAGAGGAACCTCAGAAGAAAGGCTTGGTGATCTACTTCCAAAGTCACAGCTATGAAAACCTGTGGAGCACCGTTCTACTCTGATGCACATGGAATCGCCATGAGTTGGAACTGACTCAATGGCAACTGGTTTGGCTTTTTGTTTTTGGTCTGGCTGCTGACGATCTCAGAAGACAATTTCCATTGCAAGAGGGCTGCCAGGACTACATGGTCCACCATTCCTTTTAAAATCCCAGATCTTGGTCCTCTTTACCTCTACTTCCCTCTTGTGTCTCCTGGACCTCTAAGAGACCGGAAGCACTGCCATTCCCACCATCTTCCCCTCAGTCAGCTCTTCTGGAAAACAGTAGCAGGGGTGCCTGATATTTGCAGTGCATTTTACAGTTCACGAGAGGGAAAGTGCCACTGAACCCGGGTGGGGCCGCAGTTCTGTGAGCCACTGATTCTGAGCCAACCCCCTAGGCCAACAGGGCAGGCCTGGCAGAAGTTCCCACGGTGGCAGGCGCAGAGCCAGTCAAGGAAAAGGTCAGATCACTTGCTCCACCATCAGGTGTCTATTTATACCTCCCTGCCCATCACGGGGAGCCCTGGTGGTGCAATGGTTAAGCTATGGCTGCTAACCAAAAGGCCAGTGGTTCAAATCCACCAGCTGCTCCTTGGAAACCCTATGGGGACAGTTCTACTCTGTCCTACAGGGTGGCTATGAGTCGGAATCAACTTGATGGCAATAGGTTTGGTTTTTTGGTTTTGCTCATCACACAAGCGTAGGCTGCTGGCTGAAGACTATGAGCAGAATCATGTCCTCACCTGGTGGGGTGGGGGCCCCAGCACGGGAGACAATGCCCGAAGATCATGTCAGGTTGGTGAATGCCCAAGATTAGTCCAGCCAAGGGTGGTTAAGTAATCCTGCTCTTGAGTAACTCGAGAGCCTCACCCCCTTAAGTCTCTTTAGGGAAAGTAAGAGCATTCTTTGGGAGTCTCCTCCTCTGTTGGTACCCCCAGGATCAGGAAAAATGAAAAACACTCCAGCCAGCTAGGCTGGGACATAACCCTCTTGGATTCTTTGAGCTACAAGCAAGGAGACTTTTCCCACACAGCTCTTGTGGCAGCCAGAGCCAACTACAGTGGGCACCTGAGGACACTGGCCTGGGCCAAGCACATTTCCTGCAGCACCTTCTCCTGCCAGAACTTTCACCCATGATGCTTTGCTTGTGTGTTCTTCACACTGTAGGTTCCACCGTTTTTCCTTGCAGTGCACCTGGGAGAGGCAAGGGTAGGAAGAGTGACACACGGAAATTCTCTGATCTCAGCAACTGGTGCTATGACTTTTCCCTCCTGGAGTCTCTCTTGGGCCAGAGACAATGCTGGGAGGAGGTGGGGCAGGAGCAAAGGAAGAGGAAAGACTGTGATGGGGAAAAGCAAAGGCCGCAGGAGTATCCCTCATCCCTCCTCATTCTCAAAACAGCAAAGGTACACGTCACCTCTCCAGAGCAGAGTCTTATGCAGAGCCACAAGGAGTCAGCCTTAAACACCCACAGTTGAAGCGCGCTGCAAAGGGAAGCATCTCTGCCATGCAGGACTCTGAAGCTGACACGGCAGAGGCTGGTGCTCCGACGGTAGGTGAGTACACTGCCTTCCACACTGACACATGGCTCCCACCGTCAAAGGCAACTACAGTCATAGCCATCTTTTTCTGAGTACCTACCATGTGCCAAGGAGCCCTGGTGGCACTATGGTTAAAAGCGCTTGGCTGCTAACTGAAAGAAGGGAGGTTCGAACTCACCAGTGGTTTCACTGGAGAAACGACCTGGCAATCTGCTCCCGTAAAGACTGTAGCCTAGGAAACCCTATGAGGTAGCTCTACTCTGTCTTTCGGGGTTGCTGTGAGTTGGACCCAACTCAATGGCACACAATAACCATGTGCCAGGGTGCCTGCTTTTGGGTGCTTTCCGTGCTTTATTACATCCTCAAGACCATGCCAGATAACTGGTGTAATTGTTCCTACTTAGCCGATGAAGGAATCGACATCTCGAAAAATAGGCAACTTGCTCAAGGCCACCCAGTTATTTCTAGGTCCCTCCAAAGGCTATGCTCCTAATCACCACACTGACTGCCACCTATCCTTGCTGCAACTGCAGCAGAGTCACGGCCAAAGCAAGCAAGCAAGGGAGCTGGCCCCATCGGAGTCCATGCCCCTCGGGGGAGATGGAGGTGGTGAGATTACCACGTTTTCCTTGGGAAATGCTCCACATCTTTGATCATTCTGATCACTGCAGACACAAGGGATAGGAAAGACTCATTCTTTGGCCAACGGGCAGAACACAATTGACGTGTGTATAATAACACTTGTCTTTCACCCATTGAAGACTCGGGTAGCTATAGAGCTAGTGGGGCACGTACCTATTTTAGGTAGGGTGACTATATAATTTATCATTCAAACAAGGACACTTTTGAGAGTGAAAGGGAGCACTATTAATAATTATGCCAGAACAGGCATAAACTGAGACTGTCCTGGGCAAACTGGGACATATTTTAGTATTAGGGCCTGTGGGAAACATTTTCCCCAGAAGATATGGGCAAGGGGGGGATGAAATGGTTGTAACTTAGCCCTTCCCTGAGGAGTCCTGGGAATCTCCTGGGCTGTGCTGAGGAAGGTGAGTTCCACTCCTAGGACCCTTTCTGTAGGAGGAGAATTCAGAAGCTCATCTCTGGGCTGAGACTACAGCAGGACAGACTTCCCAGATTGAATGGGAGGCTGCCCAGCCTGACACATCTTTCCCGCTCCAGTTTCACCCGGGGTTACAGTTAGCTGCAGCCGGACGCACCTCAGCCTCTTCCAAGATACTACCCTCCTTTCAGAAAGCCGCCTTTGTCTGAGCTGCTTAACTCTGAAACCAGACAAGAAAGTGCGACGTAGGGGCCCCCTTTTGTCAAGGGAGTAAGTAAACTCAATTGTTTTGGAATTCTGGAAGACACAATTGTCGTTCAGCAGTGAGGCCAGCCTCAAGCATGGCTAATTCTTTCTTTGAACCTGAAGGTGGCTGGGTGTCTTTGGGCTGCTGGATTTAATGATCCATTCCCAAAACAGACAAGAGGCAGAGAGTAAACAAAGTCACAGAGTCAGAGACCCTCCTCATGCCGAAGAGGCATCACGGTACAATAAGAAGACACTGAACTCAAAGTCTGGGAGGCTTGGGCTGCAGACCCAGAGCTACCACCTGCCAGCCATGTGACCTTGGGAAAGTCACATCACCTCTGTGAGCCTCACTTTCTTCTCCGTGAGCCCTGCCTCCCTCACAGGTATTCCCACTAAGATGATGAGGGTACAACTACTCTGTAAATTGTATACACCAGAAGAGTGGCTTCCTCACGGAGCACTGAGTCTTGAAGGAGACCACCTCATCAAGAGCAGCCTCACAGACGCTTAGAGAAGAATTGCTGACCTCTTTCAGTTGTCTCCCTTTAGAGATGAGGAAACCCAAGCCCTACAGGGGTTAAAGTCTCTTTTCATCATCACACAGCACTCATTCCTCAATGGCTAGCACACTACAAATGCCTTCCATTTGTGTGAGCAAAGTCTCCAGGAAGCTCCTGGAAGAGTTACAGATAAAGGACTGATTTCTATTTGGACGGGGTGGATCTGGGTAGGACCATGCTGCAGCAGCTACTTGAGGCACCAGGACTTGATTTTCATTCTTTTCTCAGCTGAGCTCATGGACAGTTTCAGGAAGTCCTGGGAAGCGAGCCACAAAGTTCAAGCCTACACTGTATCATCTCCACAGCTGGCGAGATCAGACCAGAGGGGCCAGTGGGTGAGCATAGGAACAGCTGTGTCCAGCCCTTCTCCCACCCCAACATGGTGACATCAGGAGTGGGGGTGGGTCATAGCATAATGAAATCAAGGTGGGAGTGGGGGTGGAGTGGCTAGTCCAGCCCAGAGAGTTTTAAGATCTAGCAGTAGATCTCCTAGGGAAAGGTGCTGATGCCCATTCTGATAAGCTCTCCCCATCCAAATTGGCCGGCTGGGTGCGGAGGTGCCTGGGGGGGACTGTGAATGGTCTAGAAATGTGTGCATGTGGAGGGGCCAGGGGATGGGGCAGTCACAAGCTAGGTGGTAAGCCATGGGTCACTCAAGGGTGGAAGTGCTCCTGGGTCGCTCTGCCACAGAGAAGGCCAGCTTCTTGGATGCAGCCCAACTGCCACTTCAGTGGCTTGGGAACCCTGGAGCCCGGCCCCAAAGCACGTCTACCTCTAGAGGGTTGTGATGGCTGCAGACGCCAAGTATGGCCTTGAGGCACACACTCAGTCTCTCAAGTGCCTAGGTGATGTGCTGAGAGCGAGAAGGTGGCAAGGCTTTAGGGAGGACGTTTTGGCACTGAAGACTGAAACACAATGACTTCTGCTGCTTGCCCCTTTCTCAGCGGCCTTCCGACCTCTTGGTTCTCAGGCTTGTCAGAAACCAGTCTCTGTGTGGGAGAGGGCCCAGTGGTTCAGCTCCCGGTTTGCATGACTACACCTCGACCTTTCTCGTGAAGCCCCCAGGAACCCGGGTCCTGTGGTCCTAACATGAGATGGGAAAAGCCCTCTCCTCACGCCTCTCCTGCCACCCTCCCAAGTATTTGTTGGGGAAAGGCGGAGAAGGCAGGTAGCGGCAGGAAAAACAAATACTAATCACTGTAGACCTAAAGTGGGTGGGGCAGGCTGCCTGAAGTGTCAGAGCTGCCGTGCAGCTCTCGCAGCTCTCGCGGTGCCCTGGGAGGAGGGAATAGCAGGCAGGTGTGCCTGCCGAGGTGAAACCCACCTGTGCATGAGCCAGAAAAGCAGCCAGAGACCTCACCCCCAGGGTTTCCTACTCCCTTCATCGAGAGTCCACCTCCCAGTGACTGCAGGGTGGGGAAGATGGAGTGAGAAACAAGTGCAGACCGCCTCCTTGTCTGGACTATTCTGCACAGGTGACGCCGATGTCCCTGGTGCCTCCACCAACGGGCACAGGCTGAGCCTAGAATAGAATCTTCAGCCAGGGACGCCATCACTGACAAAGTGCTACCCACACTGTAGCGGCTGCTAGGATCCCTTTTCCAGAGAACTAGGGCCCTCTGGGCAGAGCAGTTCTTTACCTGGCACATTTCAGGTTCTCTGCTCCCCATGAGAAGGGAACCCTTACACTTCACCTGGGTCCTTGGGGGAAGTGGTGGGGCTTAGGGTGACAGAGACACCTCCTCCTGGGTCCACCCCATCCTTGAGTCCAGTTAGAAATGGTACAGGAGCATAGGACTCAGTTGTCCTGCCCCAGCTTAGGAGAGAGCTGAGTCTCGGTTAAGAGCAGCTGGGATGGACCAGGTACAGTGCTGGCTCTACCACAAACATCCACTGAAAGAGTTAGCGCCTACTTTCTTCTCCCCCTTTTCCACTGATGCTTCAGTTTCCCCGCGCTGAGCCCCCAGGCAGAAGTTCTACTGCCCTCCCTTCTGGTGCTGGATGCTCGCGCAGCTGCCGCCTGCCAGGGCTGTGGGCCAGGCTGGCAAGGTAGCCCATGCCCCTTGATCACAACCAGCTGGGCACACAGAAGGTTGAGCAGCCCCCTTCCAGGTTCAACCCCCTCCAAACTGTGCCTTTTACTTAGGGCCACTTCAGCGCTGTCCCGAAGGGGAATGAAATAGCCACATCTTTTCAGCCCAGCTGCCTTCCCTTTGGGACCCTGAGACAAGAGAGGGCTGAGGAAAGGGGAATGAGCCTGGTTCTTCTTCCCAAATGTCCATTTTAAATTTCTGTTGGGAGACAGGTGCCTGGGGTGCTCTCAAATCCCCTCTCAGCTCAATCAGGCTGAGTGCTACAGGGGATTTGGAATGCGGGGGTCAGGGAGAGGGCAGAGAGGAGGACGCGCCAGGACCGTCACTACATTGGAAGGGCCGTTGAGGATGGGGCGAGGTAGCTCGCGTGGTGAAGGTAAGAAGGGAGTCGTGGCGCTTTCTCAGAAAGGAGGGAACCTGTTTGGGGTTAGGCTGGAAGGGCGAGGAACGTGAAGGGTTTTCTCAGGGGGATTGGGGAGGGAAGAATTTGGAGACGCTGGGAGGCGTCGGGGGACCTCCAGGCGAGGCGACTGGGGAAGGCTCTCAGAGTCTCCTACCTGCAGGTCGGCCCCATAGAAGGCAGCCATGGACGCATCGGCCACCAGCAACGTCTCCACGAAGCGAGCCTCGGACACAAACCGCTTGCTTCTACTCGTGGCCCCCAGAGGAGGTGGGAGCTCGCTGGCGCCGTCTGCTTCCTCTTCGTCGGTGCCCTCCTCCTCCTCCTCCTCCTCTTCCTCCTCCTCGCGCTCGTCGTCGTCTCTCCCCGGCCTCGGCCACTCTCCCCTCTCCACCTCCCACTCGGGGGCCGGAGGGCGGGGGCGGCCGTCGGCGGAGCGGGGCCCCCAGCGCAGCAGGCGGTGCGGCTGGCTGAGCGAGCGCCCCGCGCCCTGCGGCTGGATGGTGAACTCCTCGCCCGCTAGCAGGAAGGAGCCGCTCAGGCCGCGGCACAGGCTCACGGCCGCCAGCGACCCCGGCTCGCCGTCCACCGTGCCCGAGAAGAAGCAGTCGCGCAGCCGCGCCTCGCCGCCGGCCGGCCCGCCGGGCTCCCCGAGGTGCTGGATCTTGAAGCCGGGCGCCAGGAAGCTGGCGTCGGGCGCCAGGCGCAGCACGAAGCCCCTGCCGAAGGCGGACAGGTGGAGCGCCAGCTCGCCCTCGCCGCCCGGCCACCGC
>NW_004444000.1:6717475-6814882 GCF_000243295.1 Trichechus manatus latirostris | reverse complement strand
GCCCCTCGGCAGCCGGGCCCAGCCTCCTCCCGCCGAGCGCCGGGCGCGAGCAGCTGCTCCCGGGTTGCGTGCGCTCCTCCGCCCCTTCCTCGCCGGCCGCCTCGCGCCTCCTCCCCAGCCCGGGAAGCTCCGAGTGGGCTGCCGAGCCCTCCGTATTTATACTTCCTTCCCGGCTTTGACATAAGAGGTTTATTTTTGATCTCTCACTATTCCCGTTTCCCCTCCCCTGGGATCAGAGAGAAACTGAAAAGAGGGAGCGAGAGAGGAGGAAAAAAATTTGGACGAAATGTAAAACCAATCAGGAGTTAGCGAGATCCGCCCCCACCCCCTTTAAGTGTCAACTCTAACTTTTTTCCCCTTGCCTTTACGCGTTCCCACGTTAACCCCTACACTGCTGCGCTGGCCTTAGGCAGAGTCCTTGGGGAGACCCTGGCCGCTCCCTCCGCAGGGCAGAGTGCCCAGGACACATCTTCCGAGGAGGTTCCTGCACTGGCCTCCGCGGCAGTGTTGGCATCCCTGCAGTCACTGCAGAGATCCTACCGTGTCGGAAAAGAGATCGGGGGCGGGGAGGGGAGGGGAATTCCAGGGCTTTTAATTGTAAAGCAAAAGAGGAAGGTGGGGAAGAATCAGACTCTCGGCTGAAAACCTAAGGTAGCCTTCCTAGTCCTCACACCACGGGTTAACATTACTAGCGCTGTTAGTGCCCTGTCCTGAGGGCTGGGGGGCAGGAGGGAAACTGGAGCCCGGGACTGGGACAGGCACAGTGGTAAGCACAGGTCACAATGAGGTTGGCAGGGAAGTAGAGTCACCCCAGAGGGAAAGTAAATACTCCTGAAGGAGAGAAGTAGACGTCCAAGGACTACACAGCCGGAGCACTGAACACTCCCTGTTCCCTTGTGGAATTCGGTTCAGTTGTCTGAGTGATTCATGAAAGATGGCCAGCTCCTTTCCCTGCATTGGTCCTAGCTCCAGGAACAGATCACCATCCCACCCCCCCGTTTCCCCGTGGGTGGCTGGTCTACAGTCTTCTCTCTCAAGACCACAAAGCTCAGGTCGTTCACCCCATCCCCAGTCTTAATGGCACAGACCTGGATTGGCTTGAGAGTCGTGTTCTCCAAGTACAGGCTATAGAGTCACCCCTCAGCCCTTTTTTTGAGTTATCAGTGGGGACGTCCATTGGAGTCATCACTTAGGAAAGACAGGATCAGGACCTTTAAGTGCTTGGCACCTCACTGACCCTTGAGTACCCAGTTTTCTGCCTCCGCCGCGTTCCTGACCTTTGGAGTTTTCTCTGCTTCTTTTAGTCCATCTGACTCCTTTCCATAACTAGTGAGGCTCAGCACACAAGGCAAACCCTCAGGGCTTGTTACCTCCAAAGGGGACGCTGTCACAACAGCAAAAGTACTTTTGTTAATACCAAATCCAGGGGAAGCCACCAATTCCCTCCAAGTGTCCCTTCTCTGCGCTTTCTCAGAAACGTTGAATTAGATGAAAGGATGAACTTCCCAACCTAATAGATTGCAGAGTCTCCTTTCCTAGAAAACTTATAGGATAGGGATGACTTGACACTTGGATGTTTTGGAGGAAACACTTCTGGAGTCAAAGGAATGGAAAAAAATGCCCTTTTAACCCTTTTCCAAAAAACGAGCAAAACACTTCATCTGAGCACAACTGCGTAGTAGCCCTGGGACAGTGTGCTGGGCAGGCAGTGAGTAATTCCATTTTGCCTGAGAGCTGTTGTAACATTTCATTCATTGATCTTCGCTTCCTGAAGCTCCTAATTTGGTTTTCAATAGCAATTGCATCCTATACATTTTTTTTCTTTATCCTTTGCAAGCATCCGGGAGGAGTGGGATGGAGACAGTGTTGCTAGCTCCCCTTTGTCTCCTCCTGAATGTATACCGATGGCTGGAAGTGGGAGACCTAACCAGCCAGTGAAGAGTCTTGAGTGTCCCAGGAGCCCTCGCATCCCGGCTGGGAACGCACTGGGCTCTGGGAGTTTCTTTTTTAAACAGAATAAAGTGCTCCCAAGGACAGTTCTTTGGAAGCTGTCTTCGGAGAGAGAAGTCAATTAGTGAACTCTGGACTTTATCTGGCCTCATTTCAACAACCGCAGTAACAACAACTGTAGCCTGGCTCACTGCCCCCTCCGCCTTCCCTCCTTGGATTCGCCCCTTCTGAGGATAAGTGACTTCCCGGGTGGCACCGGGCACTGCTAGTGCAGCCACAAGGTGTCAGGCTTGTCTTAACTATGCTTAAACCGGGACCCCTGGAGACTGGTTGGTAGTGAAAGTCCTTTTAGACTCGGCCGATGAAAACAGTACAGTAAAGCCAACCACCCACCGGTGAAAATCCCAGAATGGTATACTGCCAGTTCTGGATTTCCTACATTACTATTGTATTCTCCCAAATCTATAATTATAGCGGGCTTGGCAAACGGTGGCCTGTGGGCTAGATCCAGCCTGCTGCCTGTTTTTGTACAGTCCACTAGCCAAGAATGGGTTTACATTTATTAAATGGTTGAAAAAAATAGAAATAATAATATTTCGTGACGCTTGAGAATTGAATGAAATGAAAATTTCAGTGTTCATAAAGTTTTATTGGAATGCAACACATGGCTGCTTTCGCATTACCAGGGTAGGGCTGAGTAAACCTGAAGTATTTACTACCTGGCCCGTTACAGAAAAAGTTTGCTGACTCCTGAATTACAGTCCAGCAGTATTAGTTTGGGTCCTCAAATTTGGAATGTGGGTTTATTTAGACTTAGTATATATAATTCTTATAGAATAAGAAGCTCAAAATAATTTCTTGCTCTAAATATAAGGGGAAATTATATCTAACATTAAAATTAAGACAATTATTTTATATTTAATTATATATCAAGCAATTAATCCTTATTTAATTATTCCTTGAATAATTTAAGGACTTGTATGTTTAAGGTACCTTATACTGTAGGCCTCTTGTGAATTTTAAGCTTTTAATTAACTTATACTATTAATTACTGGTTATTTCTTAGTTTACGAGAGTGTATATTATAAATGTATAGCATATACTAGGCTCTGGTATTCTCTAGGATTCTAGATTCTTTAAGATTGGAAGAGACATTAGTAGCCATCCAACCCACTCGCACTTATATTTTGCAGAGAAGAAAAAGAAATGTGGAGGTTTCAGCGACTTGCCCAAAGTCACATGATTAGTGGTGGATTTTTTTCTAAAATATTATGCTGCCCCTTACATGAAGATAAAAGAAACTGTATTGCTTCAACATTTAATTCATGCATTTTGAATTTCCAAGTGCTCATTTTTTTAAATAGGATTTTCATTTAATCCTCAGTAACAATAGCTTCAATCTTTTGAGTCCTTGTTGTGGGCTAGACACTATGCTGAACAGCTCACAAACATTATCTCCTTAATTATGACAACCTTCTGGAAAATACTTCTTTACAGATGAGGAAATAAGCTTTAGAGAGGTAACTTGCTTAGGGTCACCCAGTGGTGAAGACAGGATTCTTAACCAAAGTCAGATTAATGAACGTGCCAACTAAATGTAATACTTCTCTGGTGAGAATGTAATACCCTGACTCAGTTTTCCTTTGACCAGAACCGAGGATTAAATCATTGCCTTACAGAGCTGGAAGGGACTCTAGGAGTTCATCTAAGCCAAGCCCCTCCTTTAAGGACACTGGTCCTTCCTCAGAGATTTCAAAGAAGGGAACAAACAGCTTTTCTCAAAAGCCTGTTACAGCGCTTAAATATAAACAGCATTCTTTCTTTCTAAATAAATAATACTCGTTTGCCACAATTCATGTCAATTTTCTCTGTCTCGGTTATTGTGCATGGCCGTGACCCTACGTTTACTACAACAGAGAGTGGATTCCTGGTTCTTACCTATCAGACCAGTGAGAACACCTTCCAGGCAGGCCAGATGTGATTTCTGCTTTCACTTTTGTGTGGGCATTCCCCTTGTATTGTCTTTGACATGCAGGTCTTTGTGATATCCATCTGTATGTATGCAAGCATTCCTGCAGTTTTACCTGCTTCATTTTTTCTTGGTCCTAATTATCCTATCTTTTGGAATCTTTGGGACTTCACTCAGCATTTGGGAAAACATTAGTTCATATTCTTGAGCCCACTTTGATTCCCTAACTCTTGTGAAGTGCTAGCTACTCTGGTTATTTTTCCTACTTTCCTCTGGATGATCATGTTGCCAGTCCCATTATCTGTAACACTGATTGGTTGTTCTTGTTGTTGAGTAGGCTCTGACTCATGGTGACCCACATGTACAACAGAACAAAAATGTCGCCCCGCCTTGCACCATCTTTATAATCATTGGTATGCTTGAGCCCATTGTTGTGGCTACTGTATATTTTGAGTGCCTTCCAACTTAGGGGGCTCATCTTCCAGCACTGTATTGGACAATATTCTGTTGTGATCCATAGGGTTTTCATTGGCTAATTTTCAGAAGTAGATCTTCAGCTCTTTCTTCCTTGTCTGTCTTAGTCTGGAAGCTCTGCTGAAATCTGTCCACCCTGGGTGACCCTGCTGGTAATTGAATTACTAGCGCCACAGCCTCCAGCATCACAGCAACACACAATTCACCACAGTACGACAAACTGACAGGTGGATATTGATCTAATACAAACTTTAGCACAATATTGTCATTGACTTGCTTGCTAAAGAGATTTTAGTTGATTCTAATACACTGAGAAACAAAAACACAAGCAAACCTTTTTGTCCCTGACGCTTGTATTTTCAGTGACTAACTGCCAAGTGTTGAGCTCGGTGTTGGGCACACAAACTTGGGATGATCCCTACTCTCTTGAGGTATTGTCTAATGGGGCAAGACACATGATATGGTCTAATATGGGCGAGACACACGGATAAGCTTGTCCAGGGTTCTGAGTGGAACGCATCTGCAATTGCTACTGTCACAGACCAGTAAGAGTTACTTGCACATTTGTGAGTGATAACGAAGAGGCTTAGGTTATGCTTGCCTGACCATTTTATGGCCAGTAGGTGTCACTGTTGGGACTTGGGATTTATCCTCTTTTTTTTTTTTTTTTTAACTCCACTGTTTTCAGAGCATCTTTCTCAAAAGTTAGACATTTCTACTATCGGGTTGCGCAAGTCTGAGACAGCTGTCCTTCAAAGTTGGACAAATAAAAGAGCTAAGTGTTCACTATATTTCTTAATATAGAGAAAGCTGAAGGAGGTGGTCCTGTGCCTCATCTTTTTAACATAACTTGTGCTTCTCTTTCCTGTGGTCCTTTCTTCACCTCGATTTCTGGTCTTTCTCAGACTCGTTTCTCTCAGTTCAGAGAGTCTAGCAGTGTAGGGTAGCTGGCCAAGCTGAGACGTGTCCAGGACCTGCGACCACCTTCCTCCTGAGGATGCCTTGGCCTCTAGGACGCCATTCCCTCTGGTTAATTACTAATGCATACATTTTCCTCTCATCTTCACTGTTGATTTTAGCCACCAGGTGGGAGTCTCATCACATTTACTTTTTATGGGTGCTACAAGAAGAGAGTTTGAAAAGCTCTAAACAATCAACCACTTCTAATAATGAATTTTCCTATTATTATTATTATTTTTGTTTATTGTTGTAGTTTAAGTGAAAGTTTACATTTCAAGTTAGTCTCTTATACAAAAATGTATGCATACAGTGTTATGTGACCCTAGTTGCTCTCCCCATACTGTGACAGCACACTCCTCCTTTCCACCCCTGATTTCCCATGTCCATTCAACCAGCTCCTGACCCTTTCTGCCTTCCCATCTCACCTCCAGACAGAAGCTGTGCATTTAGACTCTAATAATATATTTTTCGTATTGTACCAACTTACAAAGTGGCATCCATTTCTCCTTGTTTTAGAAAGAAAGAAGGGAGGGAAGGAGGAAAGGAGCTGGAATCTTCAAAATGGAGGGCAGTTTCTCAGAGCAGATGAAATGCTTGTTCAAGGCCATCCAATAACTTAGACCCCAGATTGGGAGTAGCACTAAGCAAAGCTCTGCCCTTTGGCCTCAAAGGATGAGCACAAATGGATGCTTGTATGTACACATGCATGTGAAGTATCTGGTTTTTATAAACGTGCTCACAGTGAATTAGAACATGAAGTGCTAAGAAGAATGCCTGGCATATGCAGTTAAAAAACCAGTTGCCCTCAAGTCAACTCGGACTCATGGTGACTCCATGGGTGTCAGAGTAGAACTGCATGCCATCGGATTAAAAAAAAAAATTATTGTGTTTTTGGTGAAAGTTTACACAGTAAATTAGGTTCCCATTTGACAATTTCTATACAAATTGTTCAGTTACCTTTTTTTACAAGGTGTCAACATTCTCTTTAATTGTGTTCTGGTTGTTCCATTTCCAGTATTCTAGTTTCCCTGCCCCTTTATCTTCTCAGCTTTGCTTTAGAGTAATTGTTGATCTTTCGGTCTCATATAGATGGCTTTTTATTAGAGCACCATACTTACAGGTGATATCTTTTATTTTGTGCAGCATTTTGTTGTTTCACTAAAAGGTGATCTCAAAGGATAGTTTCAGTTCAAGGTTCAAAAGAGTGTCTTGGAGTCCTCCAGTCTCAACTGGTCCAGTTAGTCTGAACTTTTTTAAGAATTTGAGTTTTTCTCCCATTTTGTCTGGGACCATGGATTGTAATCCCATTCAGAACAGTCGGTAGTGGTAGCTGGGTACCATCTACTTCTTCTGATCTCAGGGTAGATGAGGCCATGGCTTGTGTAGGCTGTTAGGCTTGTAGACTTGTTTCTTCTCTGAGACTTTGGTTTTCTTCTTAGACTCTTTTGCTCCTGATGAGTACAGACTAGTAGTTGTATCTTAGATGGCCGCTCACAAACTTTTAAGACCAGGACACTACTCACTTCACTAGGATGCAGAAAATGAACTTTGTGAACTCTCTTATACCAATTAACTGAGTTGTTCCATGAGACTAATGTCCTAAGCCTTCAAACCTAGAAAACCAATCTAGCAAGGTGGTTGGTTATATCTGAGGAGTATCTGTAGTTGTGTCTTCTATGAATATATGTGCCTGCATGCACATATTTGTACTCATGCATACATAAAGGTACTTCTATCTGTGGGCACATATATATACGCCTGTACTTAGCCATATGCCTCTATGCCAACACACATACATATGTGACCATACATTCATTTTCTGGATATTGTTGGTGTTGTTGTCATCTTATATATATAAAATTTTTTAGTACAAGCATCCTTTTCTTTTGAGTGCATCTCAGGTACATCATTTACTTGGGTTGAGCTGTTCTCTCTACGTCCATGTTCGGTGACACTTTTCCCATCACCAAAAAAAAAAAAAAAAAGTATCTGTGATCTAGCGTGTGATCCCCCCTCCTTCCACCCCTCCCTGGTAACCACCAATGAACATTGGTCTCTTTATATGTATCTATTCTTGTCTTCTTATAAAAGAGGGATCATACAGTATTTGTCTTTAACTGATTGACTTATTTCACTTAGCATTGTGTCCTCCAGGTCCATCCATGTTATAATATGTTTCACAGACTCATCATTATTATTCATGGTTACATAGTATTCCATTGTATGTATGTACCCCATTTTGCTTATCCATTTATCCATTGATGGGCACTTAGGCTGTTTCCATTTTTTTGTTATTGTGAATAATTTCATAGGGTTTTCAATGGCTGATTTTTCCAGAGTAGATCACTAGGCCTTTCTTCCAAGGTGCCTCTGGTGGACTTGAACTTCCAACTTTTTGGTTAGCAGCCAAGTGCATTAAGTGTTTCCACCACCCAGGGGCTCCACCTGGCATGTGGTACTACGCAGATTTTTGCTGTTTCCTATCATCATCATCATCATCATCATCATCGTATACTCCCACCTGGCCTGGTAGAATAGTTGTAAGGTAACTGGACTTTTTCTTGGCACCTCTCCCCTCATCTTCAGAGTCTTCCTTCTTCTAGAGTTGCCCAGGGCTCCTGGGCACCTGACCTTCTGCTCTCATGGACAGAAGGTGATCCATTAAGTTATGAACTTTGGTTTGATAGCAAAGCTTACTATGCTTATTTAAAATTTAAGAGACCTGAGGAAGGGGAACCAAAAGAAAGAAACAACTAATGATAGAATTTCAGACATTGTGGCTCGAGCATCAGGGAGAAATCTAGGCCCCTAAGTAATACCTGTCCTACCTACACCTGACACTTAAAGATTGGCTGTGCTCACAAATCCACAGAATTTTGCAAAGGTAGGAAGGACTTTCCCTCATTGGAAGTATACAAGCAATGTCACCTGTAGGAAAGTTAGAAGGGAAGTCTTCGATTGGTGAGAGATAATATTAGAAAATCTTTAAAACCCCATCCATTCTAATTTTCAAATATTTTTGAGTAGTGGAGGAAATGGGTATTTTTTTGATTCTGAATAAGAAACCCAGTGTTTTTGTTTTTTTGCTTGCAGACAGCTAGGCCTGGTGCAAACTGTGCGGCTGTATACCTATCCCACTTCTTGAGATTATAGGAGTTCTTTTCTTTTTTTCAGAACATTCTTTCCTACAGTTCCTTCTGTCTGGAGGCTCATCATGTTTGTTGGCATTAGAGGATTTTCAACAGAGGCATAGAAATTGGAAGGGGCTGAAACCTATAAGATCCTTTTCTCTAACCTCTTACTTTACAGATGGGAAATTTGAGACCTAGCAAGATTGGCATTTGCCCAGAGTCACGCAGCTGGTTAGCAGCAGATTCAGGGCTAGAACTTGGGTTCTTGGTTCAGTCTTCTCTCCATGCCATATCTACTTCCACTTTCTCACGTAGAGCAGAACCTGAGGCTCAGGGACTTTGAGTGACACGGCCAAGGTCACAGAGCCGTCTAGTGGCAGGGCTGGCAATGGAACCTGGGTCCATGGAGTACGATGCGACTTCCTGCTCCAATTCAGCATCTTCCCTAACCCAACTGACAATGTTATTTTCATTCAGGCCACTTGATTTTTGTTTATTTGTTTTTCTTTCTTCAGTAAAAGATCCTTTTATTATGGAAGAATTCCAAGTATTTAGAATTTAGGCATATTTAGTGACTTTTGGAAACCCTGGTGGCGTAGTGGTTAAGAGCTACGGCCACTAACCAAAAGGTTCGAATCCACCAGATGCTCCTTGGAAACTCTGTGGGGCGGTTCTACTCTGTCCTATAGGGTCACTATGAGTCGGAATCAACTTGAAGGCCATGGGTTTGGTGTTTGGTTTTGACTAAGAAGTGTTTCACCTGTGTGGAACTGTCTAAGAATGCAAAAGCATCTTCATATTGGCTTAAAAGATGATGGAGAAATAGGAAAGGCCTTAGGACTTAGGAAGAGAGTGGGATTTGGAACAGCCTTGTGGCAGGGAAGGAAGGGAATAGGGATGGAGATGGGCTGGTACACTTGCATGGAAAAGCATTTTAATCCAAACTTTGAAGGCTTCTCCCCCATCTTGCCTCTTGTGTACACACACACACACACACACACACATTTTTTGTTTGTTTGTGGTGGTGATGGGAGAAGCAATAACCTTTCCACTTCTCTTCTTCCTTATTTTTCTTCTCTTGCTCTCATCTCTGCGGCTCCCTCCCCCATCTTCCGTCTTCTCCTTTGACTTTCCTCAGTTTTCTCCTGTTTTTGAATTTTCTTCCTCTCTTTTCCCTTTTCAGTTCCCTGTTCTCTGTGTTTTTACTTTCAGTAATTCCATAAACCTACTGTGTGCCAAAAATGGTCTTAGGTACATGCTGTTGTTGTTAGATGTGCGGAGTCTGTTCTTTCTCATAACGACCACATGTACAACAGAATGAAACACTGCCCAGTCCTACACCATCCTCACAATTGTTACTATGTTTGAGCCCATTTTTGCAGTCATTGTGTCAACCCATCTCATTGAGCGTCTTCCTCTTTTTCCCTGACCCTCTACTTTACCAAGCATGATGTCCTTCTCCAGGGATGGGTCTCACCTGATAACCTGTTCAAAGTGAGATGAAGTCTCTCCATCCTCACTTCTAAGGAGCATTCTGGCTGTACTTCTTTCAAGACAGATTTGTTTGTTCTTCTGGCAGTCCAAGGTATATTCAATATTCTTTGCCAACAACACAATTCAAAGGCGTCAATTCTTCTTTGGCCTTCCTTATTTTGTTGTCCAACTTTCACATGCGTATGAGGTGATTAAAATATCATGGCTTGGGTCAGGCACACCTTAGTCCTCAAAGTGACATCTTTGCTTTTTAACACTTTAAAGAGGTATTTTGCAGCAGATTTGCCCAATGCAATATGTTGTTTGATTTCTTGACTGCTGCTTCCATGGGCGTTGATTGCGAATCCAAGTAAAAAGAAATTCTTGATAACTTCGATATTTTCTCCTTGGTACAAGGGGCAAAGAAATGCAAAAGACACTTTCTGTGTTCTGATCATCTTTTTCATCAAGAAAGCTCCTAGTCCAGTGGAAGAGAAATATAGAAAGCCAAATAATTATAATATAATGTTGTAAGTAAATGTAGTCACCTGACTTACAATGGGGTTCTGTTCTGACAACTCCATCATAAGTCAGTTCTGATGTAAGATGAATACTTCGTTTTTTTTTAGTTTTCATTATTATTACCTTTTATTATCAGTGTCTTTTTAAATCCAACCTTTATTTGTATTTGAGTGTTGGAACCATTACATATAAACTTACAGATATATTTTAATACATATGTACATAAAAAAATACATGAATCATAAAAATTTACTCCGACGATGAGGAAGAGTTGGACGACATCAGCTTTTTGTCAGTTGTGGTAATAACTCCACTTGTGGAAGGTTCTGGATCATCTGGATTATCCCTGGGAATGGGGATGGTGTTTCTAGTCAGAAAATTAGTAAGGTCCTTTCCTTTTTTTCTTCATATACTTCGTGGTAACATCTTACTGCTTCCTGAATCTGCTAATCAACTGTAACAAAGTGACCAGCATCTGGGTCCACGTTTTCAAGCAACTGAAGCCCCTAATTTAGTTTAGAAAAACTCCAGCTAATACTTTCACTGTAAAAATTTTTGACAACTTCTCTCTTTCCTCTTCTATATTATTTTTTTCTTCAGTACTTCTTTCCTCTTCAAAATCCATTAAGTCCTGATCTGTCAATTCTCTTGCTTCACGATCTATGAGCTGTTCCACATCAGCATTATCAAGTTCTAAATTCAGCGTTCTTGCCATATGGACGATGTTTCCACCAATCACTTCCATCCTATTATCCTGATCAAATGCTTGGAGTGTGTTCACATAGCTCAGCAATTCTTTCCACCTTCCCTGCATACATTTTCCCATAACTTCTTCCCAGGAAGACACAATATTCTCAATATACTGATGGTCATTAAATGCGGTTCGTCATAACTCGAATATGTTGTAAGTCAGGGATCACCTGTACAGGAAAGGTGAATGTTAGGGTTGTATCCTTTCACTATACCTATTCAATCTATATGCTGAGCGAATAATCTGAGAAGCTGGACTATATGAAGAAAACGAGGCATCAGGATTGGAGGAAGACTCATTAACAACCTGCGTTATGCAGATGACACAACCTTGCTTGCTAAAAGTGAAGAGGACTTGAAGCACTTACCGATGAAGATCAAAGACCACAGCCTTCAGTATGGATTAGACCTCAACATAAAGAAAACAAAAACCCTCACAACTGGACCAATAAGCAACATCATGATAAATGGAGAAAAGATTGAAGTTGTCGAGGATTTTATTTTACTTGAATCCATAATCAACACCCATGGAAGCAGCAGTCAAGAAATCAAAAGATGCATTGTGTTAGGCAAATCTGCTGCAAAAGACCTCTTTAAAGTGTTAAAAAGCAAAGATGTCACCTTGAAGACTAAGGTGCACCTGACCTAAGCCATGGTGTTTTCAATCACCTCATATGCATGCAAAAGCTGGACAATGAATAAGGAAGACTGAAGAAGAATTGATGCCTTAAATTGTGGTCTTGGAGAATAATATTGAATATACCACGGACTTCCAAAAGAATGAACAAATCTATCTTGGAAGAAGTACAACCAGAATGGTCCTTAGAAGCAAGGATGGTGAGACTTCGTTCTCACATACTTTGGACATGTTATCAGGAGGGATCCGTCCCCGGAGAAGGACATCATGCCTGGTAAAGCAGAGGGTCAAGGAAAAAGAGGAAGACCCTCAACGAGATGGATTGACACAGTAGCTGCAACAGTGGGCTCAAGCATAGCAATGATTGTGAGGATGGTGCAGGACCTGGCAGTGTTTCGTTCTGTTGTACATAGGGTTGCTAGGAGTTGGAACTGACTCGATGGCACCTAACAACAGCTACCTGTACAGTAACAGAGCTATATGCAAAAAGTCTGGTATACAGAGTAGGATTGAATCAATTAATAAGTTATGAGAATTCAGATAAGATAGTGAAGTCTGTGTTTTGGCGAGCAAGGATCAAGTTAGGAAAGGTTCCATTTGAGTTATATATATATATATATTTTTTTTTAAACAGTGGTTAGATGCCACAAAGTAGGTGGCAATGCCTTAACCATATGCATGTTGTAAGGCCCAAGGGCCTCTTCCATCCTTGTCAAGGGGAGTGCTAACCTTCTCTCCTTTCATACAACACTTGAGTTATATTTTTATTGGATTTTAATGAATGAAGTTCACTATGTACTGGAGGAGGAAAAGCCAGTTCGGAAAGGTAGATGAAGATTATATATATATTTATAAACTTACAAATGTATTTTAATACATACGTACATACATAAATATATACATGAAGACATTAAAGAATCTGGTACGTTTGTGAAAGGAAAGGAGTTTGGTCAATCTAGCAGGTCTGGAGTATAAGGTGCTGCCAAGGATGGCAGGTAGTAAAGCTAGAAAGTCAGCTGGGGCCAGTGTGTGAGGGGTTTGTCTGTTACCCTGAGTTCTCTGAATTTTCTCCCAGGGGGCAATGCAGACTCACTAAAGACTTTTAAGCAGAGAAATGATGCGACCATATTTGTCTTTTCTAAAGACAACTCTAGCGATTATGTAGACTAAGGGTTACGTTAAGGGAGAGATTGGAGGAATGGAGACCTGTTAGGACGTTATTTCAAGGAAGATGATGTGGGCTCGAGCTAAGGAAGTGGCAGTGAACATGGAGAGAAATACACTAGATTCCCCCACACCCGCCTTTTTTTCAATTGTACTTTAGATGAAGGTTTACAGAACAAATCACCTTCTCATTAAACAGTTAGTGCACACGTTATTTTGTGACATTGGTTACCAACCCCATGACATGTCAACACTCTCTTCTTCTTGACCCTGGGTTCCCTTTACCAGCTTTCCTGTCCCCTCCTGCCTTCTAGTCCTTGCCCCTGGGCTGGTGTGCCCCTTTAGTCTCATTTGGTTTTATGGGCCTGTCTAATCTTTGGCTGAAGGGTGATCCTCAGGAATGACTTCATTACTGAGCTAAAAGGGAGTCTGGGGGCCCTACTCTCGGGGTTTCTCCAGTCTCTGTCAGGCCAGTAAGTCTGGCCTTTCTTTGTGAGTTAGAATTTGTTCTATATTTTTCTCCAGCTCTGTCTGGGACCCTCTACTATGATCCCTGTTAGAGCAGTTGGTGGTGGTAGCTGGGCACCATATAGTTGTACTGGTCTCAGTCTGGTGGAGGCTGTGGTAGTTGTGGTCCATTAGTCCTTCGGACAAATCTTTCCCTTGTATCTTTGGTTTTCTTCATTTTTCCTTGCTCCCAATGTGGTGAGATCAGTGGAGTATCTTAGATTGTCGCTCACAGGATTTTAAGACCCCAGGAGCTACTCCCCAAAGTAGAATGTAGAACATTTTCTTTATAAACTATGTTATGCCAATTGAACTTGATGCTCCCCGAGACTATGATCCCTACAGCTCTCAGCTCACTAATTTGGTCCCTCAGGGAGTTTGGATGTGTCTATGGAGCTTCCATGACCTTTCCTTGGACAAGTTGTGCTGGCTTCCCCAATTTTGTGTACTGTCTTACTCTTCACCAAAGTTACCACTTATCTATTATCTATTTAGTTTTTTTCCATCTTCACTCCTCCCCTCTCTCATAGCCATCAAAGATTGTTTCTTTTTTGTGTAAACCTTTTCATGAGTTTTTATAGTAGTGGTCTCATACAATATTTGTCCTTTTGTGATTGACTTATTTCACTCAGCATAATGCCATCCAGATTCTTCCATGTTGTGAGACGCTCAACGGATTCATCATTGTTCTTTATCGTTGCATAATACTCCATTGGGAGCCATGATGTAGTGGTTAAGAGCTCAGCTGTTAACCAAAAGGTTTGCAGTTCAAATCCACCAGCCACTCCTTGGAAACCCTATGGGACAGTTCTACTCTGTCCTATAGGTTGCTATGAGTTGGAATTGACTCAATGGCAATGGCTTTGGTTTTTTTTTTTTTTTAGTATTCCATTGTGTGTATGTACCATAGTTGGTTTATCCACTCATCTGTTGATGGGCGTCTAGGTTCTTTCCATCTTTTTGCTTATGTCTATTCATGTGACCGCTCTTATTTCTCCAGGATATATTCCTAGGAGTGGGATTGCTGGATCATATGGTATTTCTATTTCTAGCTTTCTAAGGAAGTGCCGTATCGTTTTCCAAAATGGTTGTACCATTTTGCATTCCTACCAGCAGTGCATAAGAGTTCCTATCTCCCCGCAGCCTGTCCAACATTTGTTATTATTTTCTGTTTTTTTGATTAGTGCCAGTAATGCTGAGATGATATCTCATTGTGCTTTTGATTAGCTTTTCTCTAATGGCTAGTGATCGCGAGCATTTCCTCATATGTCTGTTGGCCTCTTGAATGTCTTCTTTGGTGAAGTGTCTGTTCATTTGCTTTGCCCATTTTTTAACTGGAATATTTGTCTTTTTGTTGTAGAGATGTTGGATTTTCCTGTAGATTTTAGAGATTAGACCTTTGTCAGATTTGTCATAGCCAAAACTTTTTACCCAGTCTGTAGGTTCTCTTTTTACTCTTGAAGTCTTTCGATGAGTGTGTTTAATTTTTTAGAAGATTCCAGTTATCTAGCTTATCTTCTGGAGTTTGTGTGTTGTTAGTTATGGTGGGTATCCTGTTAATACTGTGTATTAGGTCCTCTAGCATTGATCCTGTTTTTCTGCTATGATTTTATAGTTTTTGGTTTTATATTTAGGTCTTTGATCCATTTTGAATTAGTTTTTGTGTATGGTGTGAGGTATGGGTCCTGTTACTTTTTTTTTTTGCAGATGGACATCCAATTTTGCCAGCGCCATTTGTTAAAAAGACTATCTTTCCCCCATTTGATGGATTTTGGGCCCTTGTC
Source organism: Trichechus manatus latirostris (assembly GCF_000243295.1). Classification (NCBI taxonomy): domain Eukaryota; kingdom Metazoa; phylum Chordata; class Mammalia; order Sirenia; family Trichechidae; genus Trichechus; species Trichechus manatus. The sequence goes on along the minus strand of NW_004444000.1, from coordinate 6,799,561 downwards.
AAAGATCAGGTGACTGTAGGTGGATAGATTTACATCTGGGTTCTTGATTCTGTTCCATTGGTCAATGTATCTGTCGTTGAACCAGTACCAGGCTGTTTTGACTACCATAGCTGTATAGTAGGTTCTGAGCTCAGGTAGTATGTGTCCTCCTACTTTCTTCTTCTTCTTCAGTAGTGCTTTACTTATCCGGGGCCTCTTCCTTTTCCTTATAAAGTTAATGATTAGTTTTTCCATCTCTTTAAAGAATGCTGTTGGTATTTGGATCAGGATTGCATTGTGTTGATAGTTTGCTTTGGGTAGAATTCACATTTGCACAGTGTTGAGTCTACCTATCTATGAGCAAACCAAGGAACAAAATCGCATGAATTGTTTGGTTGTACGTAAGCAGCCTCAGCAGCTACTCTTTTTTTTTCTTTCTTTTTTGGTCATTGTAAATGTCTCTCTCACAGAACTTTTTACAGGTGTACAACTTATTGACACAATTACAATATCAGCTGTTCAACACTACCCTTAATGCAATTTTTCCATCACGGTTAACCCCCCTTTTGCCCCCACCCTCCCATCCCTCGTAACCGCTAAAAAGCTTTGTTCTCTATACATTTGCATTTTCTTGTATTTTTATATAAGTGAGGTCGGTCAGACAATATTTGTCCTTTTGTGATTGGCTTATTTCACTGAGCATGTCCGCTCCATACATACTGTAGCATGTATCAAGATTTCATTTCTACTAGTGACTGAGTAGTATTCCATTGTATGTATGCAGCACATTTTTTTTTGTGTGTAGACTTTTTCTTGAGTTTTTTACAGTAGACATCTCATACAATATTTGTCCTTTTGTGATTGACTTATTTCACTCAACATAATGTCCTCCAGCTTCATCCATGTTATGAGATGCTTCACAGATTCATCATTGTTCTTTATTGTTGCATAATACTCCATTGTGTGTGTGTACCATAGTTTGTTTATCCATTCATCTGTTGATGGGCATCTAGGTTGTTTCCATCTTTTTGCTATTGCGAACAATGCTTCAGTGAACATGGGTGTGCATATGTCTATTTGTGTGATGGCTCTTATTTCTCTGGGATATATTCCTAGGGGTGGGATTGCTAGATCATATGGTATTTCTATTTCTAGCTTTCTAAGGAAGTGACATATCATTTTCCAAAACGGTTGTATCATTTTGCATTTCCACCAGCAGTGTATAAGAATTCTGTTCTCTCCACAGCCTCTCCAAGTATGCAGCACATTTTGTTTATCCATTCTTCTATTGATGGGCATTTAGGTTGTTTTCACTTTTTGGCTATTGTGAATAGTGCTGCAATGAACATTGGTGTACAAGTTCTTCCTGAGTCTCTGCCTTCAAGTCTTTCGGGTGTATATACCTAGGAGTGGAATTGCTGGGTCATATGGTAGTCCTATGTTTAGTTTTTTTTAGGAACTACCACACTGTTTTCCACAATGGCTGTACCATTTTGCATTCCCATCAGCACTGGGTAAGGGTTCCAATTTCCTCACATCCTCGCCAACATTTATTATTTTCTGTTTTTCTTTTTTGGTATCTTAGCCTTCCTAGCTAGAATGAAGTGGTATCTCACTGTGGTTTTGATTTGCATCTCTCTGATGGCTAATGACACTGAGCATCTTTTTATGTGTTTGGTGGCCATTGGAATGTCCTCTTTGGCAAAATGTCTATTCAAGTCCTTTGCCCATTTTATTATTGGGTTATTTGTCATTTTGTTGTTAATTTGTCAAAGTTTTATATACATTTTGGTTATTAGATTCTTAGCAGACGTATGGTTTTGGAAGATATTCTCTCAGTCAGCAACTTGTTTTTCACTTTTTTGGTAAAGGCTTTTGATGAACAAAAGTTTTTAATTTTTATGAGGTTCCATTTATTTATTTTGTCTTGTGCTGTTTGTGCTTTGTTTATTATATTAGAGAATCGATTTTTGAAAGCTAGGCCTGACAGCATTGCCCCTGCTTGTTCTTTTAATAATTCTATGGTTTCAGTTTTCACATCCATGTCCTTAGTCCATTTTGAATTTATTTCTGTGTATAGTGTGAAGCATGGATCCTGTTTCATTTTTACGCATGTGGAAATCCAGTTTTCTCAGCACCATTTACTGAGGAGACTCTTCTTTCCCCATTGAATGGACTTAACACCCTTGTCAAGATTCAATTGACCATAAATATATGGGTTTATTTCGGGACTCTCAGTTCTATTCCAGTGGTCTATTCATCTATTGTTATATCAGTACTAGGCTGTTTTGATTACTGTAGCTTTATAGTATGCTTTAAAATCGGAAAGTGTGAGCCTTCCTGCTTTGTTCTTCTCTTTCAACATTGTTTTGCCATTCCATATCAAGTTGAGGATTGTTTTTTCTATTTCTGTAAAGAAGGGTGTTGGAAATTTGACTGAGATTGCATTGAAGCTACAGATCACTTTGAGTGGTATTGACATTTTAACAATGTTAAGTCTTCCAATCCATGAACATGGAGCATCTTTCCATTTATTTAACTCCTGTTTAATCTCTTTCAGCAGTGTTTTATAGTTTTTATTGTATAAGTCTTTCACTCCCTGGTTAGATTTATTCCTAGGTATTTTATTCTCTTAGATACTATTGCAAATGGAATTGTTTTCCTGATTTCCCTTTCGGATTTCTCATTGCTGGTTATAGAAAACCAACTGATTTTTGTTTGTTGACCTTGTACCCTGAAACTTTGCTGAATTCCTCTATTAGCTCAAGGAGATTTCTTGTGTACTCTTTGGGGTTTTCTATATATGGGATCATATCATCTGCACATACAGTTTTCATTGGCTAATTTTTGGTAGATTTCCAGGCCTTTCTTCCTAGTCTGCCTCAGGTGGGAAGCTGTGCTGAAATCTGTTTACAGTGTGTCACCATGCTGATATTTGAAATCCAGTGGCATAGCTTCCAGCATCACAGCAATATGCAAGCCACACAGTACGACAAACACAGATGGGTGGTAGTCCGTAAAATTAGAGGTTCTCTTTGTTTTTTAAAAATTCTACCCATCTTCTCAGCTTTCCCTATTCCTTCACTTTTCTCTGTTTTCACAAGCCCAAGAGCACTGGTGAAATCTGCCCCATGAATCACCATTCTTGCTGTCTCCCACTCACCCACCAACCTGTGACGTTAGCAGAAGCAGGAAGCACCCTTGGTTGTCCCTTATGGAATGCAGTGAATTTCACCCTGATTGGTTCTCCCAGATGGTCTGCTGGCTAATCTGAAATGTCATGGTGGGAGGTACTGATGTGAAGGAGGAGATTCTTGGCTCGCATGTGTGATGGTTAATGTTATGTGTTAAGTTAGCTGGACTGTGATTCTCAGTGGTTTGGCAGACATTGGACTCCTTGTTATTCCATAACATAACATAATGTAATCACTTCCAAGATGAGATCTGATATAAGGTAATCACCTCCATGATGAGGTCTGCTATGAGCAGCCAATCAGTTAAAAAGGGAGTTTCCTTGGGTGTGTGGCCTGCCTCCAGTATATAAATGGATGTTCCAGCTAGCCTCACTCTCACTCTGGATCCTGCATCTGACTCATCATCATCTGACCCCCGGTTTTGGGATGTGAGCCAGCAGCCTGCTGACTGATCTGATGATTTGGGGTTTGTCAGCCCCTGCAACCATGTGAGTCAGGAGAAGCCTCCAGCCTGACACCTGACCCATGGATTTTGGGACTTTCCAGCCTTTACAACTATGTGAGCCATTTCCTTGAATTAAATCTCTCTCTGTATATTGTCCTCTTCACTGGTTTTTCTCCTCTAGAGAACTCAGCCACATCTTGTACTGAAAATGGTTCTAGAGGAACAAAATCATAAGGATGAGTTTTCTGAATTTGTTTTCAAGTCTAGGGATGACATAGCCTCCAGTAGTAAAGGAAGTACTGCTAATCCATGGATTAGCATGAGGTGGCGATAGAAATACACAAAATATCACTGCCAATGGCTCAAATATTTGTGAGAGACAAGGCTCTGGGTGACTGCATATTTGATACTTTTCTACAGTTTTGTCAGAATGAGAAGTATAAGGAAGCTGGTTGGTTGATCCTACTTTCACTAGACAAAATGGTGAAGGAAAGAGATGAGCTCAGAGCATCGGAGTCACAGCTCAAGCACTGAATAAAAGACCTGAAATTTGCCACTTGTGCCCTGAAAAAAAGCCTAATTTCTTGTATTAAGAGCTGATAGTGCTGAAAACCAAGCCCAGAATCTTACCGTTTAAGAGTGGCTGAATTACAATGCCAGTTGAATTCCCAAACTCAAATGGTGTCTGAAGTTAAAGTGAGGGAATTGATTGGGAATAAATGAGATCCTGAAACTTGGGATGAGACATATGGGCAGATAATCAGGAAGCTGGGGACATTGAGCCACTAAATTTCATTGAATCATTCCTGTCAACAGAACCGGCCCTTTTATTCCCATCTGAAGAGACTATTCCATCTTTGTGTGTGAAGCCACCTTCCCCAGTAAAACCATTATCACTTCCACCATCATTTGATGCGATTAACCCAGCTGTGCCTGAAGAGGGTTTGTCCAGCCTCCGCAACTGCGTGAGCCATCTCCTTGAATTAAATCTCTCTCTATATGTTTATATATATATATGTTTCACTGGTTTTGCTCCTCTAGAGAACCCAGCCAAAGACACGTGGGGAGCAAAAGGGGAGGGAGAGAGGAATCTTTACTTCGAGTGACTTAACTTTGTGGCCTCAACAACCTCAGCTTGAAAGTATTGGACAAGTTACTGAGATGCGACTGCCAGGTTGGCTAAGAAGTGACATTGCTGGATCCCGTCACCTCTTGGCTGTGCACAGTGACAAGGAGGCTGCACAGAGGTATGAGTAGGAGGAAGAAAGAGAGGCAAAACATGAAATGCTTTTTGAAGGAGATGCCATCTGGCTTTTCAGCAGAGCATTGGCGGGAACCCAAGCAGGGGGGACAGTGGGGTCTGCTGGGCACCTCGTGATTGGCTCTGTGACCCATATTCAGCTGCAAATTGGGCCTGAGCCAGGGCAGCCAGAGGCAGCTTTTCTCCTACTACTGGCATGGGTAAAGGGCTAATTTTATGTTCTTCTTTACTTAAACACTAGCAGTTTTGGCCCTCTATTTTCCAATGCCCTTAAGCCTCATGCTTATTGAGTCATGAATGCTCAATTGGAAATTCATCTATCACCTTGGGCTCCCTGCTCCCACCTCTGCTGTTCAAGATACTCACTCACATTGCCCACTTACTTCTCCACTTCCAGAGAGAAACAGAGAGGTGAGAAGCCTGGAGTGAGTTGATGCACCTTGGCTAGGCTAATAAAAGGTAGAGACAGATGAGGTGCAATTCCACGAAACATTTCTCAATGAGATGCTAGACAAAAACTTTGAGAGCAATAGCTTAATAAGTGAGACATCTATCTTGGCGTTGTTGGGCTCAGGAAGACGTGATGGTTGAGACCAGGATGAATAGATGGAATCTGCTGTTGTGCATGTGGCTTGTTTCTGGAGGTCCTGGTTTATGAGAATTGTGTCCCCTAGGACTGGGCTTTGCACAACCTGCCCAACTATTGATGGTGGTTCTGCCTGGGAAGGTCATTTTATTATCCCTTTTGTCTTTCCCTGTTAAAGCCCCTTCCCTTGCTGGCTGCTGTCTGAAATTCTTTCATTGGAACTTTGTTTTGAAAAAGACTTTCATCCTTTTAAGGTGTAAATATACCTGAAAGTAAAACATTGTAAATCTGTTGTCAGTTATTTCCATTTTAATGTAAATGAAAGCTCTGGCAGCAAATTTGGAAAAAGGAGAGTGAGAATGCATGAGAAAAATTAGAGCAACAGAAAAAGTGGTGGTGGTGGGAGAGGGGCAAAGACAAGCGGCCTAGAGGGTGGACGGGGAGTGGGTGTGCTTGGAGGAGACAAGGAAGGAGGAACAGGAATGCGGATGGAAGGGCTCCCTGCCTCTGAGTTTCCACAGGCTAAATGCCTACCCATTGTTTTATTTAGATGAAGAGAGTAAGAGCCTCCCCTCCCCTCAGTTTTTCTTGACAGAACAAATCAAATAAATTGCAAACTCCTGAAGGACAAGACCTGTATCACTTTCTAGTTATAACAATTCTAAATAATGCCGCTCTAAATAAACACATCTGTGACTTCGATATTTCCTTATTGATGACAATAAGAACACTTTCTATTTCATAAGTAAGGAACTGAAAGCTCCAGAAGACTGGGTCATTTAACTAAAAAATAAACAAACATACAAAAATAAGCAAGTTGCTGTTGAGTTGATTCCAACCCATGGTGAACTCATGTGTGTCAGAGTAGAACTGTGCTCCACAGGGTTTTCAATGGCTGTAATCTTTTGGAAGTAGATCATCAGGCCTTTCTTCTGAGGAGCCCCTGGGTGGATTCGAGCCACCAACATTTCAGTTAGTAGCTATCTTAGTCATCTAGTGCTACTATAACAGAAATATACAAGTGCATGGCTTTAACAAAAAGAAGTTTGTTCTCTCACAGTCTAGGAGGCTATAGTTATAACAAGTCCGAATTCAGGGTGCCAGCTCCAGGGGGAAGTCTTTCTCTGTCTGTTGGCTCTGGAGGAAGGTCCTTGTCATCAATCTTCCCTGGTCGAGGAGCTTCTCTGTGCAGGAACCCTTGGTCCAAAGGACATGCTATTCTCCTGGTTCTTGTTTTTTGGTGGTATGAGGTCTCCATGTCTCTCTGCTTGCTTCAGTCTTTTATATCTCAAAAGACATTGACTTAAAACACAACCTAATCTTATAGATTGAGGCCTGCCTCATTAACATAACTACCTCTAATGGTGCCTCATTAACATCATAGAGGTAGGATTTACAACACATAGAATAATCACATCAGATCACAACATGGTGGACAATCACACAGTATTGGGAATCATGGCCTAGCCAAATTGACACACATTTTTGGCAGACACAATTCAATCCATGACTGTAGCTTAGTGCTTAATCACTTGTGCCACTCAGGGACTAGGGTCATTTAACTAGCATCTCCAAAATCTGTAATTTGGGGCACTGACCTGGACTGGTTCCTGCCCCAGACTGCTCTGTCATATAAGGGCTGGTGTTTGAGGCTCAGGTCTTGGCTCAGCCTTATCTGATTTTCAAGTATTTTAACAATTTATCCTGTGTGTTATTAAAAGAAGTGGAGGCCTTTCCTCTTCTTTGGGCGTAGCTAGCTCTTGCTAAACCTCTAAAAAGTTGAAGAATGGGCTTTTGAGAGACTGCAAATCTCCCAAAGTTGTATGCAGAGTTGTGTGTGTGTGAGTGTGTGCCAAAGAGTTTTTCAGTGTTCATGATGTTCTCAAAGGGACCTGTGGCCCCCAACGGGTTCAGAATTGTGGCAGTAGATAAGGTAAATCCTCTTAGTGCCAGAGCACAGAGGGAAGAAAAAGGGAAGTAAATTTGAATGCATTGGAAAAAATGCTGTTTTAATGCAAATTAAATAATATTCCTCTGTTATGGGTGTTTTCTGTGGCTTCTTATAAAAGCTCCAAAGACAGTAGACCCAGTCACTTTGGGGCCATAAAGTTGTTGTTGTTGTTGTTTTAAATTATTGTACTTTAGATGAAGGTTTAAAGAACAAACTACCTTCTCATTAAACAGTTAGTACCCATATTGTTTTGTGACATTGGTTACCAACCCCACAACACGTCAACACTCTCCCTTCTCGACTTTGGGTTCCCTATTACCAGCTTTCTTGTCCCCTCCTGCCCTCTAGTCCTTGCCCTTGGGCTGGTGTGCCCCTTTAGTCTCTTTTTGTTTTATAGGCCTATCTAATCTTTGGCTGAAGGGTGAACCTCAGGAGTGACTACTGTACTGAGTTAAAAGCGTGTCCAGGAGCCCTACTCTCAGGGTTTCTTCAGTCTCTGTCAGGCCAGTAAGTCTGGTCTTTTTTTGTGAGTTAGAATTTTGTTCTATATTTTTCTCCATCTCTGTCTGGGATACTCTGTTGTAATCCCTGTCAGAGCAGTCGGTGGTGGTAGCCAGGCACCATCTAGTTGTGCTAGACTCAGTCTGGTGGAGGTTGTGGTAGTTGTGGTCCATTAGTCCTTCGGACAAATCTTTTCCTTGTATCTTTGGTTTTCTTTATTCTCCCTGCTCCCAATGTGGTGAGACCAGTGGGGTATCTTAGAGGGTTGCTCACAAGCTTTTAAGACCCCAGACACTAGTCACCAAAGTAGAATGTAGAACATATTCTTTATAAACTATGTTATGCCAATTGAGCTAGATGTTCCCCAAGACTATGATCCCCACAGCCCTCAGCTCAGTAATTCGGTTCCTCAGGGAGTTTGGATGTATCTATGGAACTTCTATGACCTTGCCTTGGACAAGTTGTGCTGACTTCCCCAGTATTGTGTACTATAAAGTTAATTGTTGACCCAGAGTAGGCTCAGCTTAAAGGCAACTCATTGAATTTTATTTAAGCTAATTTGTGTGTGTATGTATAAGGAGTGTGTGTATGGATGAGAGACTGGGAAAGAACTATGCATGGATGGGAGACATATTAGGACAGGGTAGGGTGTACTGTGATGTGGTGAGAAAGGACTGTGTGCACATAATGAAACAGGATGGTCTGGGGAGAAGAAAGGCAGGGACAACAGTGCTGGATTGGGATTTAATACAAGATGAATGTTTAATACAAGGTGAACGCTAGGCACTAAAAAGGTGATCTTTGACAAGTCACTTAACGTCTTTAAGATTTAGTTCTTCTTACCAAAAGTGGAGATGTTAATAATTCCTGTTCGCCCTCCCCCGGCAAGTGTTTTTGTGAGGGTAATCAGAGAATATATATCAACTAATTTATAAATCATACAATATTATATATATGTCAAGTATTTTTATTATGAAGGAGAATAAGTTGGAAGAAAACATGGTACTTGGGGGGATGATAGATTTTATCTTGGTGCCTTGTCCACCATTCTGAAGAAGTAGTCTAGAGGTGGTCTTTTACTATTGATTGGGATGAAAGACCTGAGTCCCTAGTTCAAGCTCAATCTTGAAGCTACCATTTTGGATGCCAATGGTGATGGAGAAAGTAGGTGATGGGACCAGTAAAGGAGATAGAAGGTCATTAGGCAGAAAGGATTGATTGCTTTCTAATTTAAGAGTCTAAGGATTTAATATCCATTTCATCTTCATTCTGGGCATTCCTATCTCAATCATTCTGAGAGCCGAAGGTGTGGGTGGACCCTGAACTGCCAAGAGCTCCAAAGTAATTAGCTTTGGTATGTGTGTGTAAATCTATAAAATACATTAGGGAACTGAGGAGCTTGAGATATGAGGGTGGTGGCTGTTATTTAAGACCATATGGTGGGGGAGTTTAGGGTGGGAGAAAGAGGCAGACTAGAACTATTATTTGGTGAGTTTCCCTAAGCTAAGTCAGGACCCTTTGTTCTAACCTCTTAGCATCCAAGAGAACAAGTACAGGAGTTAGGTTCCTGAGGGACATTTGTTTAAATTCTTAGTCCCAGAGGGAAAAAAAAAACAGAGTGGGTGGCTGAGAGGGAAGAACAGAGTTAAATACTTCCTCTGAACAACAAAGAATGGACCCAGGCCCAGGGCTATAATTCATGGGCCTTAGATGAGCCTCCAGCTGCTTCAGCTGTCTCCACATCTGGGACAAGATTGGCAAGGGCTCCAGCAGTTATGCAGCCAGTCGATGATGCAGCTCTGCAGAGTGACGCTCCCTGGGCCTTCAGGCAGCTTCCCAAGGCCTGCGACTTTCTACATGCTGCCTGCTTTGCCCATCTTTGTGACACAATTCCCATGAAGGGCAGATTAAATACATCTGGGGCTTTTAGGGATCTTTGACAAACAATGATAAAGAGGTAAAGCACAAAACACATTACATTCTTAAATCTATTTGCATGTTGCCATGTAAATACTGATCTAAATCCAAATATTATAAAGCCAATGATTTACAGTATCTGATCTTGAGGAGTTGAGAGACCTCTTTCAGCCACTCCCCCTACCCCCGTAAAAATCTTGCCTTGACCATTGAACTTGTTTCTTGTTTCTTCTTCCCCACCCCTATTTTCTCCTTAACTCTTCTCTTCTGATTTAGGGAAATACTCCAGGATGCTTGATTTTACAGATAGGCAGAAGGCACCCTTGGTTCTGATGATGGTGAATAGTCAGGATCTGAAAGAAGCAGAACCCAAATCTCCAAACAGAATCTTTGTGGCTGCCTCCTACTGACCTCAGTGCATCACCTTTTTGGGCTGATCTACCTGGCACCTCCTACACCCACCTGGCTCAGCAAAGCAGTCAACACCTATTGTGGGGACTACCCTGGAGCTGGATATAAAAGAAAAGGAATCCCTGCTTTTGATGAGTTTCTAGCCCACTGTGGCTGTAGCCTCATCTCAGGAAAAAGATTTAACATTTAACTAGCCAAGGGGCAGCAAGCTCAAGTGAATATGCATGTGTTAGACATCAAATACACATATGTCAAAGGATCTGAGGGAACAGAGCAGCCAGAGCTCTGTCAGTTAAATCAAATGGCTTCCTAGAGGAGGTGAAGGATATAGACATGCGTAGAAGAGGTTGGGAGGCCATTTCTATATGGGAGAAATGGTTTATGTAAAGATACACATGCTGAAATAGCAGCTTCTGAGCAGAGGAAGCCAGGCTGATTAATTCGGCCAGAGCCAGGTGTTCTTGTAAAGAGAGATGAGAAGGGAGTTTGGGAGATGGAGCAGAGCAGTGGGCTGGGGAGCTTTAAACAAGTCACTTTCTCTTTCTGGACCTCAGCTGCCTCAACGGTGAAATGAGGGTACTGAGCTACGTGACTGCTAAGGTTTCCATCAGAGAGGTGTAGGGAATGAATGAGTGTGGGAGCACCGTGTCAGACACTCAAAACTCTCCTGTGAGATAGCCTTATCCACGTTGTACAGATGAAATATCTCTCCCAAAATTTCACAGACAGCAAGTAACCAAGCTGAGGTTGGAATCAGGTTGATTAATTCGTTCAGTCTTTATGGAGTGCTCTTCTGTGCCAGACTCTGGGGATATAATGATGAGACCCCACTCTCATTCTGGTTGGGGAAAGACAGAAGTAAAGATCCAAGTGGACAAAATAGGCTTAGATGGAAGACAAAATAAAACATGGAATCATGATCTGGAGCTTTATGACTGGGTGGCCCAGGAAGGCCTCTCTGAGGAGATGATATTTGAGCTGAGACCTGAAGGGCAAGAAGGGGCCAGCCTAGTTGGTGATGGGCATAGAAGTCCAAGCTGACAGAACCTGCTAGGCCCCAGTCTTCCCCTGGGGAAGAGTCGCTTTTTATTCCCAAAGATCTTAAGATCACGGAGGACAGGGGAAACCTAAGGTTGGCGATTGCAGAGTCCTCACATGAAAGTAGGGCTGCAGAGGCAAATCCTTAAACAGAGCTACCAGAGGGTGTTCCCATTCGCTTTTCTCCCTTCCCTATTGGGAATACCAGAATGGATGGTGACAGTAATCATCTTAGAGGGCAAGTAAGGCTTCATTTTATAAAAATAATAGCTGTTAGTGATACTCACAGTAATGTTACACAAAGTTGCTGTTGAGTCACTTCCGACTCATGGTGACCTCACGTTTTTCAGAGCAGAACTGTGCTCCATAGAGTTTTCATGGCTGTGACTTTCCACACACTGTACTCTCCCTTTCACTTACAGAGGAAGAACACCTATCTCTGACTCATTCACATAACGAATTTCAGCTCCTTGCTTCTCAGTTAAGGAGGCGGTCCCAGTAGAATTATGGGCATTTGAGCCATCTTCCTGTTCCAAGGCCCCAGGAGGCTCTTCTAAGAATGGGCCCTTCATGGGGTGAAGATAATGGGCAAAAAGTGCTCTTCCCTGATGGACCAGTCCTAGCTTTCACATCCTTTCAACAATAGAGTTGTTATTTGAGCAGCATTCTTAAGACAGTTCAAAAATTCTTTCACACCACACCCCTTATGTGTAAAATCATTGCATACTCCCCTCTCCTGTCCTCTCCTCTTGTAAACTCAACTCAGATCCCTTTGGTTCTGGAAGGATTTTCTAGGTTTCAGGAGAGACTGGGAAAACTTGCCTTTCTCTACTTACCTTTCTGCCTTGTTGGAAGAAAGAAGTCAATTCTATGGAGAGATAAGGAGAATCTCAGGGACTAGAGCTTGAAATGGGGCGCCTCAGGATCTTCCCAAACTGGGTGGAAACCTGTGGATTGATGGCATCTCCTGCCTGGCCCACACTCAGCTTCCCGCTCCGATGCCGTGTTCAACACTTGGCCCAAGGGTCAAATGAGATAAACTCACGGAGGAAGCACCATCTGATATTTCTGTTGTCCACTGGTCCTTCTGCCCCTCCCCGTCAGGAAAATACACTCTTTCTCTCACCCCTTCAGTCCCAGCCTCTCCTCTTCATGTCCTCCGCAGGCACTAAATGTTTAACAGCCGCTCACCCTCCCCTGAAAGCCCTGATTGGTAGCATTGGTGGCGCAGTGGTTAAGTGCTCAGCTGCCAACTGAAATGTTGGTTGTTCAAACCCACCAGCTGCTCCATGGGAGAAAGATGTGACAGTCTGCTTCCATAAAGATGACAGCCTTGGAAACCCTATGGGGCAGTTGTACTCTGTCTTACAGGGTCTCTGTGAGTCAGACTAGACTTGATGGCAATGGTTTTTTTTTAAAAAAAATACTCCTAAACCAAAACCAAACCCATTGCAGTCTAACTGATTCTGTGTTACAGAGTATAACTGCTCTATAGGGTTTTCTTGGCTGTAATCTTTAAGGAGGCAGATTGCTAAGCCTTTCTTCTGCGGTGCCACTGGTGGGTTTGAAGAATTAACTTTTGGGTCAATAGTTGAGTGCAAACCACTTGTGGCATCCAGGGACCTCTGTAAACACTCTCACCAAGACCTATTTTAAGCTCCTACTGTGAAGTCGTTGAATGCGGAGCTGGGAAGAGATGCAGAGCAGCACACCACAGTGTAAGATTTCCACCTTCTGCTCTCCTTTCTGGGAGCTGTAGGCTGTCCCACAGGCTTGGTGCTTCTGGTGGTTCAAGAGAATGTTCTTATTGTTAGCTGCCGCTGAATCCATTCCAACTCATGATGACCCCATGTGTGCAGAGTAGAACCGCTCCATAAAGTTGTCAAGGCTGTGACCTTCAGAACCAGATCTCCAGGCCTGTCTTCCAAGGCAACTCTGGGTGGTTCAAACTGCCAACCTTTCGGCTAGGAGTCGAGCACTTAATTCTTTGTGCCACCCAGGGACTCCTGTTCAAAAGCATGGATAATAGTAAAATAATTTGTGATGTGGTTTGAGTATTCATTGCCTTTGCTTTTAATTTATTTAATTGCAAGTTTATATAATTTCATTTTCAACAATTGTGTGTTTAACTGCTGGCTGGCAAAATTCCTGAAAATCTAACATCTCCACCAGCTGGCCAGCACACCCCCACCTAGCCGGCAGACCACAGGCCCAGGCGGCCCTGGGGTCCAGAAGGGCCTTCCATGTCCCCAGGGAGTTGCCCTTCCGGCAACAGAACACTGACAGGGAATTTTTGGTTCTGGGGCTTTCAGGGGACCTTTGATTAAGAAATAGCTGGAATGTTGCCATTGGAGCGATGAGGTGGGACTGGCAGAAGGGGGCGAATGGTGGGGCTGCATTCCGAACTTCTGACCCGAACTGCCTTGAGATGAGAAGACCCAGGAAGCGGACAGATGTTTGGCAGGGCCAAAGTGACCGATGTATCGACGCTCTGTGGCACAGCCGGGGGCAAAACCTCCAGCGCCGGGCTTATCCCGCCAACCCACGCCTCCAACCTCAGCTCATCGCCACTCCCTCCCCGCCAAGTGGCTCTAGGCGCTGGAGGCGGGACCGAGTTCTCCGGTGGCCCTTGGAGGGCTGCGAGCTCTGGGAGGCTGGGAGGCGAGCGAGGGGAGGGGCGCTGGCTGGGCCGGCCAAAGAGGAGGGGTCCTTTAAGAGGCTCGCCCAGCCCCAGGCTTGCCGCGCTGCGAGTGGCTGCGGCTTGGAGCAGCGGCCCGGCGCTCCCGCTAGTTCTCGGCTACAAATCTTCGCCTTTGCACTTGACAGCGATTGTACTTGAGCTCCCTGGGCGCGCTTTGCCTGGAAAGGTACAGGTAGGAGGCGCGGGCTGCCCGGTGCACGCCCGTGGCTCCAGGAGAAGTTTCTCTCTCTCCCTCTCCTTTCTAGGAGCTGCGGGCGATCCTCGAGGGTTGGTGGTTTCGGTGGCCAGCTGCAAGGAGACGGTGTCGGCGACCGGTGAGCCGGGCCGAGCCCTTTCTCGAGCCGTAGCTGTGCGCGGCGGCGGCGCCATGCTTCTGCTGGGCATCTTAACCCTGACTCTCGCCGGGCGACCAGTCAGCGGCTTTGAGCCAGAAAGCGAAGTGGTCGTTCCGATCCGACTGGACCCGGACATCAACGGCCGCCACTACTACTGGCAGGGTCCCGAGGACGCCGGGGATCAGGGCCTCATTTTTCAGATCACAGCGTTTCAGGAGGACTTTTACCTCCACCTGACACCCGATACCCAGTTCCTGGCGCCTGCCTTCGCCACTGAGCACCTGGGCGTCCACCTCCAGGGACTGACCGGGAGCTCCCCAGACCTGCGACGGTGCTTCTACTCTGGGGACGTGAACGCCGAGCCGGGCTCTTTCGCCGTGGTGAGCCTGTGCGGGGGGCTACGCGGAGCCTTCGGTTACCGAGGCTCGGAGTATGTCATTAGTCCGTTGCCCAACGCCAGCGCGCCGGCGGCGCAGCGCAACAGCCAGGGCGCGCACCTCCTCCAGCGCCGGGGCGCCCCCGGCAGGTCCCCCGGAGACCCGACCTCCCGCTGCGGGGTGGCCTCGGGCTGGAACCCCGCCATCCTGCGGGCCCTGGACCCTTACAAGCTGCGGCGGACCAACTTAGGGGAGAGTCGCAGCCGGCGCAGGTCCGGGCGCGCAAAGCGCTTCGTGTCGATTCCGCGGTACGTGGAGACGCTGGTGGTGGCGGACGAGTCAATGGTCAAGTTCCACGGCGCAGACTTGGAACATTATCTGCTGACCCTGCTGGCCACGGCGGCCCGCCTTTACCGCCATCCCAGCATCCTCAACCCCATCAACATCGTCGTGGTCAAGGTGCTGCTTCTCGCGGACCGCGACGCCGGGCCCAAGGTCACGGGCAACGCAGCCCTGACGCTGCGCAACTTCTGCGCCTGGCAGAAGAAGCTGAACAAAGTGAGTGACAAGCACCCCGAGTACTGGGACACCGCCATCCTCTTCACAAGGCAGGTGAGTTGATCAGTCGCCTCTTTGGACCAGGGTAGCCCCATTATCTCCGGGTAACTGCCCAAAACAACTCTCCAAATCGCTTTTGTGTCGCTCAATGCCCCCGAGTTTAGTTTCGTTGATCTCATCCGGGTCCTCCTTTGGAGCTTCCAGAAAGGGCCCGGCTCAGCGGAGCTCCAGCTCACGTGCATCGGGGCGGTTTGAGGATAGCCTGCTCCTTGGGAAGGTGTTGGCCTGGGGCGGCCAATCAGTGCCTCCTAGATCAGGCACCTAGGGGCCAAAGCCCAGGAAGTTGCCGCCCCGGAGCTGCAGTTTGCCGCCAAGGTCGATAGGAGGCGCTCGGAGGATGGTGTTGGAGAGGGCGGGAAAGGCCCGCCCCTATCGCATTGGGACGTCTAAGTCCTGTCAAACACCTCCTCCGAGTCTTCTTTTCACTGGCTGTAGAACTGGAAGGTAATCCAAGCTTCCCAGTACAGCGCCTGGCGACATTTCTGGCGGGTAATATGTTCAGTTCTCGTCTCTCTGCCTGGGAAATCCTTGGACTGGGAAAGAGGAATCATTAGGGAAATTTTGTGGGTTGTAGTGAAAGGAGAGACTCAAGTACTGGGGTCATTCTCTCCTTCATTGCTGCTTTTCCTACGTCCATCTCAGCTGGGTCTGTCCTGTATTTTACGGGCTGCCAGTCGGTTCAGAGCAGGCAGGCTAGGTAGGGCACCTATTTGGAGCTGGGACTGTTTCACTTGGAATTTAGAGTTTGACCTGGAGTTGGGTTGGGAAAATCCCTCACAGTTTTCCCATATTCTTGTTAGTGGAAGATGATACGTTTGACCTGCTGTGTGCTACCCAGCGGAGCAGGCAAGGTTGCTTATGCCCACTATTCACTAAAACTTGACTGCAAGTCTGGAACTTTGGCCCCAAAGACCGCTCCAGAGACGCCATTTGTGGGGTTGGGAAGACTGAATATTGGGATTAGGAAGACGGCCACAGACTAAGAAGGCAGCTCTGCTTTTTGCAGTGAAATGGTGTGGGCTGTGAAATGCCCAGTCTGGCACTTGTTTGGCCACAAGGGACGTCCTGGGAGACCACAGCCAGGACCACACAGCCAAGACCAGAGGTGCTTGTAGGAACCAGGCCTTTACCTAATATCCCATCTCAAATAATCTGTGAATCTGTGCAAATTCAGATTTATAGATGCTGGAGTGATTGGGTACTCCGAGGTGTTTGGATTCTTGAGATTTCTCAGGTACAGGAGACTGGGAGGACAGGGGGCATCCAACCCTTCGGCTTTATCTACTTTTGGGGGCTGCGACTTGAATCTGTGCCGTGCTCTTCTTTTCTCATTATTATGCCCACAGCATTCTGGGGATGGCACAGCAGCCTGGGTTACCTCTGAGCTCTAACTCTCCATGGTTTCCAAATGGCCGGCCAGAGCTGAGCTGGTGCATGTGGGCTGGAGCTGGAGCCTCTGCACGAACCCATTTGGCACAGCCAGTCCCTTCCTGGAGCTGAACTTCCTCCATTTCCCAGCCTTCTCCTCCCACCACCTGGTTTCTCTAGGGAGGTCTTTGGCCTGAGTCTGTTTCCTTGCTCTCATTCTTCCAACTGAGGTCTGTAAGAGCTGCCACTGCCCAGCCCTGACATGGGGACTGAGTCATGAGGAAACTGCAAAGGAGGTGACTTCGACTTCTGTGCACAGACCAGCTCTGCAGTCAGTTTGCTGGCTGAGAACAGGATGTATTAATGGGCAAAGCAGCTGTTGCCCCATCCAATACCTGGGAGAGCCTTGCGAAGGTCATTCATTAGCTCTAAAGTAACAGATCTTAGTCTCTGCTGCCGGTGTCTCTGCTGACTCTTTGGAACCAGCCCCAGGAAGAGGACTCCTGCCGGGAATATGGGCCGTGCAATCTGGAGGACCTAGCGTTTGAAGAAGAAGCAATCAAACAGCATGACGACTTCTGTGTGCTAGACCCCCAGGGGGCTGTGCTGTCCCTGCATAATGGGTACAAGATGCATGACCACTTGAGTGAGAAGCAGTGATGTACTGCAAGATGTGACTTTTAGAAGCTATCCCATCCTCCGGAGTCAGGAGGGCAAAGCCAGAGAGTGGGGAGGCTGCTGCACGGGCAGGCTCTTCATCAAGGTATGTGCTTTCTGCTCTAGAGTAAAAATCCATCTCCACCTCCTCAGCACAGATGTCGGGGCTTGCTGCATTCTCAGAGGCTTAGGAACTTCTCATTCCTGAAATCCCTGGGGCAGGTACAGTATTCTGTGAGAAAACGTGTGCACAGCTGTGCTTTCTGACTGAGGCAGACCTGCCTGGAGAAGCAGTCGACTGCATCCTCCAACACAAGAAGAGGGACTTTTGTTTTATATCCTAATGGTCAGTAGTGATCTGTTAAATCAGATCGATGAGCTAGTCTGCTTAACCCTCTTTATTATCATGGTGTAAACAATGCTTTTTTAAGCTAAAATTATACTTCTGTATATGTATGTATCTCTATATCTATATATACACGTGTGTGTATGTCTGTGTGTGTGTGTATATATATATAGTTGTTGTTGTTAGGTGCCGTCAAGTCAGTTCTGACTCATAGTGACCCTGTGTAGAACAGAATACTGCCCGGTCCTGCACCATCCTCACAATCGTTGCTATGTTTAAGCCCATTGTTGCAGCCGCTGTGTCAATCCATCTCATTGAGGGTCTTCCTCTTTTACACACGCACACACACCTCAATATCTGTGTATACATACTTATTTGTTTGGATTAGAATTTTTAGAAATGTGCTTATTTTGTAATCATCTTTTGTCCGTAAGGGGTCTTGAACTGATGGACACCTTTAGAGTCACCCATTTCTTGGTTCCCCCAAAGACATCTGAGAAGGGACTAGTAACTCTTATGGACTGATCTTGCTCTTCCTGTGGTTTCCACAGTGAAGACTCCATGAGGAAGGGGTCTGGCTCGCTCAGATGGTGTTTCTCCTGTGGCAGAGATGAGTGCAGCCCCCCGGAGCTCTGGGTACCAGAGGTGGTTGGAAGGAGAGCTGCATGAGCAGCGTGCCCTGGGTGGATGGGTGCTCCTCCCTGACGGACAGCCGGGGTGCTATGTGTGCAAACCAGTTGGCCGGGCTCAGGTGGAAGCTGCTATCCTCTTGGCAGGCAGAAGGAGGGGTGTGGGGTGTTGAAATGCAGACACTGAGAAGTCAAGACCCAGGGAGGATACTGAACTGTCCTGAAAGGAGAAGACATTGATCAGACGGCAAGTATTTTGACAATTGGAAGTACTTATTTAAAGATTCAGAATAGCTTCATGAAGAAAGGGTGCACATCTGGTTTTGTGAAGCCATTGGCCTCCAGACAGCAGGGCAAGGTCAGCACAGAATGAGAACCAAGATCTTTGGAGAATTTGCGCCAGAGTCGTTCTGGGTGGACGTTTATTTCTATGGCGAGAAAAGTTTCTGTGGCTTCCTGTTGCTTTGGGCGCAGGAGCCAGATATTTGGTGCCCTGACTTAGTAGGACCTCATTTCTCTGTGACGTCTCTCTCCTTAGGTCCAGCGCTGCTGCCATTTGGGTAACCCTGTGTGGTAGACTGGCATTTATTTGCTGATGTATAATTCTTTATTAATATTCATGCAGCATCTCTTATTTTCAGGTACTGTCCTGGGCGAAAGGAGTCCCCGTGTGGCACAAGTAAGAGGAAGGAGTGGAATGTGATTGTTCCCTGGCTTGGAGGGTGATTACTCTTCTCCCTCCTTTTCTGACTTCACCAAATACGTCAGGCCAGTTCTAACATAGGAGGGTGGGAAGGACGGTGGAGGGAGGAGTGTGCCCTGGCATCTGTGCCTATTTTTTGAGAGTCAGGAAGGCAAGTGAGGCTTTCTCCTCCTCTGGGTTTTGCTCTCCTCTTTCCTTTGAACTTCTCTGTAGTTGTTCGCATTACTCTTTTGACCCTCAACCTCACCTTGCCTCGGTTGCATCGAACGACAGAAAGAATACAGGCTTGGAGGTGGGCAGGGCTGAGTTTGAATCCTGCTCTTTTACTTTCTATCAATGGACATTGAATGAGTTAGCTATTTGAACTTCACTTTCTTCATTCTGAAAATAGGGATGATGATGATGATGCTTAACTTCTAGGACTGTTGTGAGAAGGAGTTATTTAGTGGGCTAGAATAGGCACCTGATTGATGGCAACTATTATTATCACTTCGTAGATGCTCAATATATGTTTATTGTTGTTAAACTACCTACAGACCCCCTGCCAAGATTTAAATTTGTGATAGCCTGTTTAAAAGTATCCTGCCTCATTGCCTTGGCAAGTATACTTAGCACTTATCTGACTACATATTACTATTTTTGGGTTGGAGACATGAACTCCAACATTTGTCAAGCCCACGGATCTGCAAACTCCCTAAGGCACAGCCCTCTTTATCTCTCTGTAGCTCCATAGTATGGAACGTCTTGGTGTTGAGTAGACGTTCATGGAAGGAAGGCACTGAAATAGAGGAAAGGACTGCATCTGTAGCTGTGGCTGCGTGGATAGTGTGCTTCCCTTCCTGGGGATCCTTAATCCAACTTTCTAGGCTGTCAGACTCCAGGGTTGGGAGAGTTGGGTTCTTCTGGCATTTTGTCTTGGCTTTTTGCCATTGGGTCTTGCCCTATAGGTAGAAGGAGCCTAAGAGAGGAGCTAATCTGCCTGGAGTCAGCAGACAAGGTGCCCAGCAGGAACAGGGTCAGTGTGTCAGTGCAGGTGTGGGGCAGCGAGCCAGAGTCTTGCTCAACCAGTGCGGTGGTGGTGCAGAGACTGCGTGAAGAGCTTTTAGCACGTGACGCTGATGCTGACGCTGCCCTCTCCCCAGCTCTCTTGCTCAGGCCCACCAGCCTGGCCTGGACTCTGGGGAAGGGGCCGGGCATGGTCTTTGCCTCTGGAGCTCCTGCTTCCCTAGCCCTTCGTTCCTGGGAAGCTGGCTCTGGGGTGGATGTTACCCCGAAGCCATGTGGAGTAGTGATAAGAGCTCAGCTCTGAGCAGCACCTCCTGGGTTTCCACCCTGACTCTGTCCTCCTCTCTGTTTAAACCTGGGCTCACTGTTTGACCCTGGGGTACTTGTCTTCTCTGGGTCTTGCCTGTAAAACTGGGACTAATCATGGCATCTAAGCTCTTCCAACAGTGTCTAGCACATAGTAGTGGTTCAATGAATGTTGTTCGTTGTTAGCTGCCATCAAGTCGGCCCTGACTCATGGTGACCCCATGCACAAAGGAACTAACCGTTGTCCAGTCCTGTGCCATCCTCATGAAAACTGTTGTAATCTATAGGGTTTTCATTGGCTGATTTTTGGGAGTAGTTTTCCAGGCCTTTCTTCCTACTCTGTCTTAGTCTGGAAGCTCTGCTGAAACCTGTTTAGTATCATAGCAGCACACAAGCCTCCTCTGACAGACAGGTAGTGGCTGTGCATGAGGTGCATTGTCTGGGAATCGAACCCAGATCTCCTGCATGGAAGGTGAAAATTCTACCATTGAGCCACCATTGCCCCCTCATAAATGTTAACTGTTATCATTATAGTTGGTATGCACCTTCTGGTGAAGGATGATACAAGCTTTGAGTTCCTCTTTCTCATTGTGGTAACTCTTTCTCTTGTTACCTCAGTTTCTTGCTATAATCCCATCTCGTATATCTTGAGGGATTTATATTCTAGTGAAACCGGATAAGCTAAGTAACCAGCCCTCCTCTCCTGGGTGTGTTATCTTCTCCTTCTTCAGCAGGCAGCCTTAGTCACATTTCCCAGGCACCAAACTGCTAGATTTTTTTTGCTCGCAAAGCAAGGCCCTCCCCTCCATGGGGATTACAAACAGAAGTGGATCTGGGGCTGGATGAGGAAACGCAGCAGTGCATGGTGGAGATTCACATGAGAACAAGGTAAAAGCACAGCATTACTAGCAGTGCAGCTACTTTCACCGGTAATGATGATGTCCTGACTAGCGCAGTGTGTTGGCCTTGGTGTCAAAGAGCCTGGATTTAACTCCCAATTCTTCATTTTGTAGCTGTGTGAGTAATTTCAACTCACTGAGCCTCTGTTTCCTTATCTGTAAAACGAGAAAGAGTCTGAAGTTCTGTGATGATAATGCTTGTAATGCTATGATAAAGCCAGTTACTGTCGCGGAGATTCCAACTCATAGTGACCCTATGTGTGCAGAGTAGAACTGTGCTCCATAGGGTTTTCAGTGGCTGATCTTTTGGAAGTAGAAAGCCAGGCCTTTGTTCCAATGCACTTCTGGTGAACTTAAACCTCCAGCCTTCAGGTTTGTGGCTGAGCACTCAACTGTTCACACCACGCAGAGATCTCGAACGCTATGCCACGGCCGTGGAGCTAGCACTGGCTCTCATGCGTCGGACTTTCATGTAATGGGAAGTTGGCATGTATCTTCTGCCCCCTTTTTTTTTTCATTTCAATAGAAACTTCTTGTGTGCTTGATTTTTATGGGTTTCTCTTTCCCCATAATGCTGGAAAATACCGAACATCTCAGTACATGGCATGGAAAATGAGGGGAGGTGGGAAGGAGGCCTGGGAAGACAGGTGTTTGCAGGGAAGGTAGATGGGGGGAGTTGTGGTGGGTGGTGTGGGGGTGACATTGGTAAGCACGGATTAGCCACTGCAAGGTGCTGATCCTTATTTGTTTTCTTTTTTAATGTGGCTGCAACCCTAAAATATTATGGAAGGGAAACTTAGAAAAGGATAGTCCAGGAGGATTAGGTTCTTGCCCAAGATGATTCTTGGGTCTTCTGGAAAAGCAGCTGCAGCGACGGAGAGAAATGGCAAATCATCAGAAATCATGAAGCAGGTAGGGGCAGAGAAGTGCATCCACCCTCCAGCCAGAAGGAACCAGAACAGCTTCTATTTCTGCAGACAAGTGCCTGAGTGGAAGAGGTTAAAGCAATCTGAGTGCATCTGAGTTCATTCCTGAAGGGTGGAGGCATTCAGTGCTACAAATGAGGCATTTGTGCTGGGTATTTTCCAGGCCCTGCATGACTGCTGGAGGCCCTTGAACCGCTGAGACCCAGGGATTCTTCACTTGATCTCTCACGGGGAAGAGGGGCAGACAGAACTTTTACCCAAAGCAGCTGCGTCTTCCCACGATGAAAGCACTGGTTAGAGGAATGCACGGCGCAGCTACACCCTCACCCTCAGGAAATCTGCCGGCACATCCTTGTTCTTCTTGTTTGATCCAGGGAAACTGGGATTTCTTGTTGGAAAGAACAGGCTGCTCCTGGCTGGGAAGAGCCTGCAGCTGCACTCTTTGCTGGAGAGAGTCATCTGCCCTGGAAGAAGGAGGCTTTGACTTTAAGGACTCACAGCCGCGGAGGTGGGCTGAGGGGCGGCTGAGGTGCAGTGGCGGCTTAGATCCCCGTCAGCGCTCTGTCTGGTCTAGCGTCCTGCTGGGACAGAGTGAGCTCAGGACTCTTAATCCACACATGCGAGACCCAGGGAAGGCTGCTTCCCTTCTCTTTGAGCTCATTTTATCAACCACAGACGTAGGTCAGTAGACAAGATGTTCTTTGGAGTTCTTTCCACTCCGAAGGTTCATCGTTCTGCGTGTTCCTTTTATAACCTAGAGGACGAGAAGGGCAAGCATCCCGGATTGGGGAAGGAGCAGAAGGCTTAAGGGAGTGATTCATCAGGGTTCTAGTTGAGAATTAGCCCCTCCTCAAAGGAGGAAACTGAGGCCCTGAGGAAAGAAGTGAATTGCCCAGTCACACGACTACCTAGTGATGGGGCTAATCCAGAGTTTTAGGCTTTCTGATTCTTGTTCCTCAGCCATGCCTCTCTGACACAAGGCTAGTGGTGGGTGTGCGTGGAATCCCGGTGGCAATGCAGTGTGCTCCCCCAACTCTCCCTGCAGGCTGCAGACACCGGAATTGCAAAGACTTCCACCTCTGTGGGGCTTCTATGCTCTAGGGACCGGGGACATATGGCCCCATTGCCCACTCCTCCTTCACCATGCACTGCGCGAAACTTCGTCCCTTGCTTCTTCACCTCAGCCTCTTTCCCTCCATTCACAAGCTGGTCTGTGCACCCCACAATCGGTCCCTCACCAGTCGTTCCCTGCACTGTAGCTGCTGTTTTCCAGGGTTCAGAGCTCTGTGGGAGGAGAACTTTCTGGGAGATTGAGCCTTTGAAGTGGGAGGGGTTCTGGGTAAGAGAAGGGCATTTGAGGTCCCCCTGTGTGGGTCACAGTGGAAGAAGTGAGATGAGCAAGCCCAAGATCACAGGCCACGGATGGGTGCACACTCCACCTATATTCAACTCTGGGGTCCTCTGGGTTCATCTGATCACCCTCTCCCTTCTGCTGCTGGAATAACTGTTCACTCATTAGGAAGTGTGACTATCACCTGACTGTGTGAAGCCAAGTGCGACTGCTCAGGTGGCAAACTTCTGAGTGCTTTGAATTAATTTTTGCTGATTTTCTGTACTCTGACCACTTTTCCTCCTGTGCCCCCGGCCCCCACCGGCTCTGCTGCCCACCCTTCCCCCACGTCAGCATGTGTGTGTAAATGCACACACACACTCACGGTCCCAAGGAGAAACACGATGGAGAACAATGCTGTACGTGTGTGTTTATGTGGACACCTTGGCTCCCCCTCCTGTGCACTAACTCAGGAGTTGCTGTGATGTGGCGGGCATCGAACACTGAGCATGGCACCTTGCAGAGCCCGAGTCCATGTTTCTGCATGGCCTCTTAGCTGTGTGACTTGAACCGCCTTGAGCATGTGTTCCCTTGACTGTGAAAGGTGATAATAGTCGTAACTTCAGTGGGGTGTTGTGAGGATTAAATCAGGGAATACATGTAAGGTACATGCACAGTAGAAGCATTTAATACTTTATGGCTATGATTACCTATGCTAGGACCCTTAGTCTCCACCTTGGAAAAATCGTGGTAATCATAACGCCGTTGTGAGAGTTAAATGAGGTGATACACGTTCTAGCTTCTTGTAAACTGTACATTTCTCTACAATTAAAGGTGGAGATGCAGTGAGGAGAATGCTACCACCACCGACTCAACACATCCTCTCAAGAGGAGAAGAGTGTGGACAAGCATCTGATCCTATTTCCATCTCCTAGGCTCCTTACGTCTAGATGCTGCTGGTTTATAATGCTCAATAAACTCTGAGCTATCCACCCAGCAGCCCCATCCTGCCCTTCTGTATCCCCTGAAAATTCTTCCTGCCAGAGTTTACTGCTGGAAGCCCAAGGTTCTGTTTCAAGTTAAGCTTCAGTACAAATAAAAGGACCTTCTGCATAGGTGGAGTCCTGGTGGCGCAGAGGTTAAGAGCTACGACTGCTAACCAAAAGTCTGCAGTTCAAATCCAGTGACTGCTCCTTGGAAACCCTAGGGGGCAGTTCTACTCTGTCGTTAAAGGGTCACTATGAGTCAGAATCAACTTGCTGGCAATAGGTTTTTGGTGTCTGTGTAGGTCACAATTTATCTTTCTTCTTAGCAGCCATGGAAGCTGTGGCCCCTTGAGCTTCTGTAGCCATTAGTCTGTCTAGATGGGGGCTTGTCCCTGCTCCAGTTTGCCTGGCATGGAAGGTTCTGGGCTGGTGACTCTTTGGCTGAGAAACTGAACTTAATTCTTGGTTGTCCCAAAGGCAGTTACTCCAAAAGGGCCCAACTGCCCACAACTACTCTGGATGACAAGTGCCAGCCTTCCACTCACACTGGCTCAGCTGACTGCCACCAGGCTCTTGCCCAGCTATGGGCTTGGCTGTTCTTCTGCCTTGGAAGGCCACTTCTATATAAAGGAAGGGCCCTTGTAATTTACATTTGTACTTGATAGTTTCCTCCCACAGGTCCACCCTTGGTGGATTCGGGCAGAACTTTCTCAGTGAACCACTGAGGTTCATCCCGAGGCCTCCCCCCTCTGCCTGGGTTGCTTCTGTGACTCCCCACAGTCCCTAGGAAAAGGGCCTGGTGGAGAGGCGCTGGCCTGCTTGGGGCTCCTGAGGCCAAGTGGGACTCTCTGGTAAGGCATGTGACCGCCCTCAGGCCCTTCTGCTGTCGTCTCTAATGTCTGGGCTGTGCTCCCCACCCTGGCAGGACCTGTGTGGCGCCACCACCTGTGACACACTGGGCATGGCGGACGTGGGCACCATGTGCGACCCCAAGAGAAGCTGTTCTGTGATTGAGGATGATGGGCTGCCATCGGCCTTCACCACGGCCCATGAGCTGGGTGAGCTGGTAGGGGGCCACGGATGGAGGGAGGGATTCTCCTCCAGGGTTTTCACTGGGTACTCAGGGGGCCAAGGAAACATTTGCCTTTGCTGCCTCATACTCTGAAGCCTGAGGGATCCTTTCTTGGGCCGGGATCTGCCTTAGCAATAGCTTTGCTTTCTTCTCTCTGACTGCCCCAGCCCAGGTGGCCAGGGACATTGTCAGAGCACCTCTGCCCTCATATGGCCCCATCGATTAGGTACTATGCAGAGAATACGTGAAAGAAAAGAGAAGCCACATTGCTGTCCTCATCGTTTCCACAGCCTGATAGAAGGGACAGAACACACGAGGAAAGGATTTTGAGACATTTGCAAAGCAGTCAATTGATAGGTGGAAATGTTCAGCCTGATGACCCTTGACTTGGGCTTCTTGGCTCGCGCCCCACCCCCTTGCCTTTTCTTCTTATCCTGGCCTTCCTGCCCACTGAGCCCTCTTGCCTCACCCCACAGGCCACGTGTTCAACATGCCCCACGACAACGTGAAAGTGTGCGAGGAAGTGTTCGGGAAGCTCCGAGCCAACCACATGATGTCCCCAACCCTCATCCAAATTGACCGGGCCAGCCCCTGGTCAGCCTGTAGTGCTGCCATCATCACTGACTTCCTGGACAGCGGGCACGGTGAGCCAGGGCGACACAGAGGGGAGGGGCAGGCTGGAGGGATCTGCTGCTGTCACTGACGGCGGCTCTCGGCCCCTCTCTGGACCCATACTGTGTGTAACCCCCGAGAGTTGGGCTCCAAAATGGGTCCATTTCAGTTGTGCCTTGGTTCATTCTCTCCCTATCCTGAGATACTGGTTTAGCCTCACCTTGCCAGGCCCCCAGTAATGACCACCCTTGGCTCTCTGTTTAGGTGACTGCCTCCTGGACCAGCCCAACAAGCCTATCTCCCTGCCCGAGGACCTGCCGGGCACCAGCTACACCCTGAACCAGCAGTGCGAGCTGGCCTTTGGTGTGGGCTCCAAGCCCTGCCCCTACATGCAGTACTGCACTAAGCTGTGGTGCACCGGCAAGGCCAAGGGGCAGATGGTGTGTCAGACTCGCCACTTCCCCTGGGCAGACGGTACCAGCTGTGGTGAGGGCAAGTTCTGCCTCAAGGGGGTCTGTGTGGAGAGACACAACATCAATAAGTACAGGGTGAGTGCTGAAGCCTGCATGGGGGGCTGCGGGGAGGAGGGCAGCAGACCTCGGCGCTCTCCGCTTCCTTGGTCTGCAGGGACCCTGTCCCGTCACAGATTGCTGCACTGTGCCTTGATTTCCCTGTCTGTGGTCCTAGCCCCTTCCTAGCTCTGAGGGCTGGAGAGAAACGATAGGGCAGGTCAGAGAGCTGGTCAGGCCTTACACTCATGGGCAAGTGCCCTCGACAGAAGCAGGCTCTCAGCCCTGAGCGCTGTGCCTGTCTCACCTGGCAAGGTGCTCTGGCCCTGAAGCTGAGTGCTCAGTACTCACTGGCTCCTTGGTTTGTTCAGACATCTCTGGGTGTGCTCCGCGGGCGAGGAGCTGTGGACCACACAGATGATCAGGCTTGGTTCTGGCCGCCAGAGAAGTTTCAGTCGAGTTGGGGAGCTTCTAACTGGGATCCGAGCTGACATGAAGCAGAGCCCTGAGCAGACTTTTATCATTGGTTACATGTTGTTTTCAGCTGAAACAAAAGCAGTTTTTCTTGATAAATAGAAATAACAATCAACCCAAAATATATTCAAGACCCCAGGTATTCTCTGAATATAATAAAGACTTTATATTCTTCAGGTCTTAGGTTTGGGTATAAAGGGGTTTGCGATTTTCAGATGGTGAGAAGTCCTCCATTCTCCTCCTTGATCTTGGTGATGGCCCCCCTCCTCCGATCCCCACCTGCAGGTGGAGGAGGACTTGGCCCCGTGTTTTCTGTGGTCAGAGACAATATTGTAGAAAAGCATTTACTAAGCACCTTATCAGTCGCCCTGAGATGGGTGTGGTACAGAATGATTTAAAATATTTTTCTGTGCTTTGGGAATCTATACTTAAGTAAACCTTCAGATGTTACTAGGCAGCAATCTGCTGTGTTCAGGTTACTGTGTAAGATAGTGAGGTGGTTAGAAAAAGAAAGAAATCATAGGCCGTATCTCACAGGGCTCACAGTTTAGTGGGGAAGCTAAAAATGTATGATAGCATACAGGAAGACCCAAGGAGGAATGAGTTATGACGGAAGTATGAAAGCTATCATGAGAGAACGGGGGATGAGAGATTATTCACGACTGTTGTTGTTGCTACTGCTGTCACCTCAATTCCAACTCACGGCGACCCCATGTGTGTCAGAGTAGAACTGTGCTCCATAGTGTTTTCAACGGATAATTTTTCAGAAGTAGATTGCCACACCTTTCTTCTGAGGTGCATCTGGGTAGACTCCAACCTCCAACCTTTCAGGTAGCAGCCGAGCACGTTAATCCCTTGCACCACCTAGGGACTCCAATCATGATTATAGGAGTCTGAAAAAACTTTGGTGAAGAGGTGGGATTTGAACAGAGCCTTGAGGGATGAGTAGGATCTCAATAGGCAGAGATGGAGGAAAGGGCATTCTAGAAGGAGCAAATGGGAGCAGTGGTGGTTCAGTGGTAGGAAACTTGCCTTCCATGAGGGAGACTCAGGTTCAATTCCCAGCCACTGCACTTCACGCACAGCCACCACCTCTCTGTCAGTGGAGGCTTGCGTGTTGCTGTGATGCCGAACAGGTTTCAGTGGAGCTTCCAGACTAAGATGGACTAGGAAGAAAGGCCTGGTGATCTACTTCTGAAAATCAGCCAGTTAAAACCCTATAAATCACAACAGTTTGATCAGCAACCAATCATGGGATGGCTCAGGACCGGGTGCTTTTTGTTCCATTGTGCATGCGGTTGCCATGAATTGAGGGCCAGTTCGATGGCAGCTAAAGACAACCACAAGCAGGAGTAAAGGCAGGAGGCCAGAGATGTTCCTGGGTGGGTCTGAGGTGAGGGCTGGGAGATGAGGGGCTCTACTGGAAACAACTTTGGGAAGGTATTTGGGGCGAGACTGCATCACCTTGACTGCCAGGTGATGAGCTTAGATTGGAAGGTCCTGAGGACAGGTGAGTCAAGTGAGTGTCTGCTCTTGGGAAGGAGAGTCTGGAGGGTGAAGATACTAGTAAAGAGGATGTGGATGTAGGAAATGTGGTCTGAGAAGAACCGTCTTTCCTCTTGCTTTCTGGAAGTCTCAGCCCATCATCAGCAAAATCTACTCTATCCTCACCTTTTTCTGAACATTCCTGTCACCGTCTTGTTTTAACTGAAATCTGGCTCTCCTCAGAGGGTTCTGCCCTAATTCAGCAGGGTCAACCCACAAAGCTTATCCTTAGTCATAATTGCTGCCCCCCAACACCCTCAGTTTTCGGCATCCCACTCCCTGACCACCCAGACCCTCTCTTCCAGCTCACCCCCTCTAGTTTTAGACCCCAGCTATTCTTCAACCCTGTTAGGACCCTACCCTTGACCCTACCTCATACCCTTCTCATGTCCTCACTTCCCTCTTTACTGAGCTGAGATTCCATCCACTGTTATAACCACTTCTCTGCATACACTCTTAAGTCCCTTGCCCCTTTGCCTCTTCGTCATACTCACTTGGATAAGCCACCACCCTGGTTGAATCTCACTTTCTCCCCTACTTGATTATGCCAGCACAGGTGAATATGTCTGGGAAAACACAACCATGCTTACTTGTCTCAGTTGAAGTTCATGACCTTGAAACTTACCTGGGCCCCTAGTGCTGCCCAGCGGTCACATTTTAGTTCCCTAGTCCATTCACTCTCCCAATCTCCTAGCTATTATTTCACACCTCCAACTCTTTCCTACTGTTGCCAACTCTTTCTTCCTCATTTTCACTTTTGCTGGTGACCTTTCTACTTCACTGAAAATAAAAAGAAGCAGTTGAGGAATCAGAAGAGAACCTCCACCGGCTCCCATCACTACCTCCACCATCCTACCTGCATCTGTACCACACCTACCTGCATCCTGAACATGGGTGAGCCACCCTTGCCCTTACCTGGGCCATGCTCTGTGCTTTGCACTAGAATACCATCCCCCCTTGTCTATTCAGGGAAATCACTCTATCAATTCTCCCCTCTCTCCTGCAGTTTTTCTCTTCTCTTGAGTTGAAGCATTTCTATCAGGAAACAAACCTGCTGTAATTTCTTCTGTCTTGAGGAAACATTCACACAATCCTACTTCCCTTTCATGTATCAGTCTATTTCTCTGACCGAGTGTACAGCAAAACTCCTTGAAAGAGTTGCATAAACATGCTGTCTCCAATTCCCCTCGTCCCGTCTCTCTTGAATCCATTTCAGTCAGGCTTTCACTCTCATCATTCCTCCAAAATAACTCTTATTAAATCATCAAATGGTTTCTACTTTGCTAAATTCAGAGAGTAATTATCATGCCTCCTATTGCTTGGCCGATTAGAAGCATTTGACACAGTTGGTCACTTTCTTCGCTGGGAACACAGTCTTCATTGCCTCTTGACCTTCCTCCTCCTTTGCTGGTTGCCCGTTCTCGGTCTTGTTAACTGGTTCTTCCTCATATTCTCATTTTCTGAAGGTTGGCATGCTCCAGGGCTCATCCATAGTCCTCTCCTCGACCCATGCTCAGTCTCTTTGTTGATTCCTCTAGACCCATGACATTACACCCTCTTTGTATGCTGAAGACGCCCACATCTATATCTCCGGCACAGACCTCTCTCCTGAGCTACAGACTTGTGTGTCTAACTACACCTTGACATCTCCATTTGGATATCTAAAAAGCTCTGAAATATAACAGCTGTACAACTGAACGTTTGCTCATCTACCCTAAACCTGCTTCCGCTGCAGTATTCCCCCATTTTCGTCAACGGCAACTCCTTTTCCAGTTGTTCAGGTCAAAACCCTTTTTCTCTCACACTCCACAACTGGTACATCAGCAATTCCTGTTGACGCTATCTTCAAAATATGTCCAGAATCTGTTTCTCACCACCTCTCCTGCTGTATCTGGTCCACGCCTCTGTCTGCTGTCACCACCACCTCTCGTGAATTATTGCAATCACCCCCTAACTTACTCCTTACAGACTGTTCCCACCACAGAGCCAAGGGTTACCTTTTTTTTTTCAATTGTTGTGAAAATATAGATAACAAGACATTTGCCAATTCAACATTTTTCACGTGTGTCAGGGGCACCAAATACATCAATCATGTTGTGCAACCATTACCACTATCTGTTTCCAAGGGCTCCTTTTAAAATGTATGTCAGAACATGTCGCTTCTCTGCTTAGAATAGTTTTGGAGCTTTACACCTCACTCCAAGCGACAGCTCGACCCCTCAGTGGCCTCCATGGCCTGTCTCTCTGACTCCATCTCCTGCTTCTCTCCTCCTGCTTGATTTGCTTCTGGGACACTGGAAATCCCAAGTATGTTCCCTCCTCACGGCTTTGCTCTTGCTCCCCTGCTTGGGACCTCTGCCCTCATATCTGCACAGCTCCCTCCTGCACTTCCTGTAGGTCCTGTTCAAATGACCCCTCAGCCTCTGTACAGTGGCTCCTGACCCTGCACTGCAGAGCAGCCCACCCTTACTGCAGCCGCGTGTCCCTCCCCTGCCTTTAACCCCACCCAACAGCCTCTATGCACTATTTGTTTCTGATGGTCTGTCTTCCCCACTAGGATGACATCACTTAAAGGCAGGAACTCGCTTCAGGTGGTGCCTGGCCTGTAGTAGGAACTCAACAAATGTTTGTTGAATGAATGAGTGAGTGAATAGCCCATTGAACATATTTTGTATGAATGGGTGGGAAGAAGTGACACCAAGGTAAAAAAAAACCCACATAGTCTCAGGAGCCCCAGGAACAGTGTAAGATACTGAAGACAGCATGGAGAGAATGGGGCCCAGGCCCAGACTTCTTCAGTCTTTGGACACAGAAGTCGTTGCTGACTTTTGGGGGAGCAGCTTCCATGGTGCCGTGGGGACAAAACCCTTACTGCAAGGGATTGAGGAGTCAGAAGGTGGAAATAGCAAATATTGACGACTCTACACCTATGGGACAAAAGGAAGTAGGGCTCTGATTTGAGGAGAAAGCAGGGTTAAGGGAAAGTGATTTTTAAAGGATAACACCAACTTGCAACAATGAAGCAAAAACAATCTGATGTGAGAACAGATAGAATAAATATACTGAACATATACACAAGTTAAAGTATTTATGCAACGTGCAGTCAGTTCCTGATTAGCTCCATGTGGCTTATTCACTTTATGGATTATTGTGACAGACTTTTAATCCCAGGCTTGTCCAGTGAGGCTGCTTCCTCTATTGCCCAACTAATGTGTGTTTAGGGAATGAAAACTCACTTTACTGTCATCTTAAGAAAAACATAATGAAGTCTATAAACTTTCTATTCCCTCTCCACCCTCTTAAAAAAAACACAACACTGCATAGTTCACCAAAGCCAAATAGAGTTTTACAATTGTTTAGTAATCTGTTATCTATATCTCTTCCTAACACAAACATTAGAACCACTTACAGGAAAAGTCTCTCAAATTCATCCCTTGATTGAGATTAAGATCTGTCTGTCTTGGTGAAAAGTCTGAACGATAGAACATTTACAAATAAAAATATTCAGATACCTACGGTTACATAAGATCTCTGGGTGAATCAAATGGTTTGCGCTTGAATACTAACTTAAAGGTTGGCGGTTCAAACCCACCCAGCCATAAAGATTACAGCTAGGAAGACCCTGTGGAGTGGTTCTATGCTGTAACACATGGGGTCGCCATGAGTCAGAATTAACTTGATGGCGACTTTTTTTCTTTTTTTTAATGGTTACATAGCTTATTATTAGAAAGGATAGGGGCTGGCCAGACCTTAAATTTAGAGACTCTTGAAAATACACTAATAAATAAATAACAGTAACTTTGAATTTCTGCTCTGTGGCAAGCATGGTGCTAGGAATTTTCAGGCATGTTTATATCAACTTCAGACCTGAATATTTTTAGCTCCATTTTTGCAGATGAAGCGCTTGAAACTTAAGAGGTAGCTCCTTGCTCAGGAATGCCCATCTGGTAAGGACAGAGCTGGTTGTAAAACTTGTCAACCTGACTCTATAGCCCAATGAGCCTCTTTTGTCTCTTCTGAGCTGCCTCATCTATAACTAGGAGAAACTCATATTTGCTAATCAATAAGTTGAAATGGAGCCCTGGTGGTGTAGTGGTTAAGAGCTCAGCTGCTAACCAAAAGGTCAACAGTTCGAATCCACCAACTGCTCCTTGGAAGCCTTATGGGGTAGTTCTACTCTGTCCTGAAGGGTTGCTATGAGCCAGAATCAACTCGACGGCAGTGGGTACGGGTCGGCTGAAATGCTGTGTGGGCTCTATGCACACTGATAATTGGCTCATGATTTTCCTTTTCATGATAACACAGTGAATTTTATTCCAGTGGGATGGGAACTTGGATGTATGGAGGCTGGACCAGTGTGGCTTTTCTATAGGCTAAGGGTGCTGGTGTGGAACCCGGGACTCCTGCAAGAAAATAACAGATCTTTTCTCACAGGTGGACGGCTCCTGGGCCAAATGGGAGCCTTATGGCCCCTGTTCACGGACCTGCGGTGGGGGCGTGCAGCTGGCCCGCCGGCATTGCGGCAACCCAGCCCCTGCCAATGGGGGCAAATACTGCGAGGGAGTGAGGGTGAAATACCGATCTTGCAGCCTGGAGCCGTGCCCCAGCTCAGGTGAGGAGGGCTGGGCAGCAGTGGCCTGGGCACAGGGGAGGCGAGGCTGGGGATCAGCCCTCCCCAACACCCGTGTGACCACAAAGTGCCTGCAGTCAAGGTTCTAACCTCTAGGGCAAAGCCTGGAAAGGGAGCATTGCAGAGACCTCTCAGGATTGTTCCTCTGTCTGCTCATCGTTGGCCGAGGTGTTTTCCCCTGGCTGGTTAGACTGCTAGAGTCAAGGCATGAGACGTTGGCTGTCCTCTTATTTAAGTACCGACAAGCCCATCTTCATAAGCAGGAATTCTTAATCCAGGGCCCATGAACTTGAGTGGCGGAAGAATACATCTCTCTTTTTACCAACCCCTTTATCTAAATTTCAGTATTTCCCTGAATTAGAAATGCAGGCTACAGTAGTAGTAGCATTAGTATCCGTGACTGTCACTGGTAGGAATCGTGCCTATTTTTATATTACGTTTCAGTTGTTACAGATATCTCAGAATGGCATCTGTGCTCCTCACAACTTCAAAATTACAGTAGTTACCAGGCTCATGACTGAATCTTGTTATTTAGTGCATTAATAAAGAAGCCCATATATCACAAATATGCTTTAAAATATATTGATGGTTGTATATCAGTATAATTACTATTATTTATAATCTTATGTAAGTTATTTCATGCATTTGGTTACATTAAAAATAGTTCTGCTACACTGCTGAAGGGGTCTGCAGCATAGACAAAGTCTAAGATACCTGTCACAGGGGAGTTGAAGGCTAGATTGTGGGAAGGTGGCGCATTGCTCGGGGGCTGCCGTATCACCCGTATGCTGACCCTTTGGGGCCAGCCTGCTTTAGTCCTTGGAGGTGGGGAGGCTGTGGCTTCCGTGAGAAGGATCACAAGTCTCAGGGTGGGATGAGCTGCCTGGAACCCCAGGGAAGCTGGCACCCCTGGGAGGGATGCTCTCCTTTGCCCACCTTTGCCTACCCACGAGCCCCTTCCTATAGCTTCTGGTTTTGCTTTCTCCTTCCCCAGCTTCTGGCAAGAGCTTTCGGGAGGAACAGTGTGAGGCTTTCAATGGCTACAACCACAGCACCAACCGGCTCACCCTGGCTGTGGCCTGGGTGCCTAAGTACTCAGGCGTATCTCCCCGGGACAAGTGCAAGCTCATCTGCAGAGCCAATGGCACTGGCTACTTCTACGTGCTGGCTCCCAAGGTGAGCATCTGGGCAGGAGGCAGGGTGGGGCTGGGGCTCTGGGGGACCCTCCAGCTGAGCGCCCCTCTTCCATCTCCCCCGGCACGGCATGGCACTGCAGGTGGTGGACGGCACTCCGTGCACTCTGGACTCCACCTCCGTCTGCGTCCAAGGCAAGTGCATCAAGGCTGGCTGCGACGGAAACCTGGGCTCCAAGAAGAAGTTCGACAAGTGCGGGGTGTGTGGCGGTGACAACAAGAGCTGCAAGAAGGTGACAGGAGTCTTCACCAAGCCCATGTGAGTTCTGCGCCCTGGAGGGGGCAGGCAGGGAGCAAGGGGAGGGACAGTGAATGGGATTCCTCCCAGGCCTTGGGAGCCTGGACGAGACTGAGATAAATGCCAGATCCTGGCCAGTGCCTTTGCTGTGGAGGCCACTCATGCCTTTCTAGGGCTTGTATGAGCTCACTCATTCATTCATTCACTCATTCAACAATGATGGATTAAAGACTAATGCTCAGGGTGGACACCATTTAACAGAAGATGATAGGGATATGGCAGGCAGGACTGGTTAAGAGTTAAGAGTCAGTCTGTCTAGATTTCAGGTATAAAACAGACCTGACTTCAAATCTCAGTGCACCATTTTGTGGATGATCTTGGGCAGGTGATACAATCTGTACAGTTCTAGATTTCCTCACCTGTAAAGTGGGCATAACGCTACTACATTTCATGTAGGGCTGTTGTGAGGATTAAGTGATCTAATCCAAGCAACGTGCTTAGCATTGTACCTGGTGCCAAGCACATGCTCAATAAATGTTAATGATGTTAATGAAACATGACTATAACTGGAGGCCACCACCCTGTCCCCAGGCCGGAGGCCCTAACCTTGGGGACTGGGTCGAGGAGAGAATGGCAGTAAACTGCAGAGATGTGAGCGGCTAGGACTGAAGGGGATTCCCCTTCTTGGGGAAACATACTGGGATCCCGTTGAAGGTGACCATTTCTGGGGCCTGTCTATTCTCCTCTCAAGCCTGGAGCTCCCTAGCTCTGATGCTGAGCACATTCCTGTTCACTGTTAGGGGGATGCACTCCTTTGAAAGTCCTGACCCATTTTCTGGAAGAAGGTGGGGCAGGCAAAGCCCCTGAGGTCTCAGTTGGCGGAGAGGTTATGGAGTCCCAGATGCTGATGACTGGAAGGCTAGATGGTCGTCCAGGAAACTCGGCTCTCACTCCTCAGCTCTCACCTCTGCTGAGCCCCTAGGTCCTTATCTCAGGAGCTTGGGCACTGCAGGTGGATGGTGTTCTAGAATGTTCTTTCACAAGGAACACGGGGGTGTTCAAGTGGGGAACTAAAAGTAAATACCGCCAGACCTCCTTCACTGATTAAGTAGCAAATATTCCATTCTAAGCCTGGAAGGAGCTGTAGAAATCATGTAGTCTAGCTCACTCACTGCACAGGTGAGAACATTGAAGCCCAGAGAAATTACCTCGCTTAAGCTCATACAGTGAGTCGGTCTGAGCCAGGGCTAGCTCTCCATTTCTCAGCTCCAGGGCCACTGCTGGCTTACTACAACAGGCTTCCTAGCCTTGGATTCAGGCAGTATGGATTTATCTTGCCCACCCCCCAATCATCATAGCTAATATTTATTGAGTGCTTACTGTGGGCCAGGCCCGATGCTAAATGCTTTATGTGCTTTAGCTTATTAATCCTTATTACAAGCTAATGCGCTATGTGCTGTTATGATGTCCATTTTACAGGTGAGGAAATGGAGGTCGAGAGAAGCTAAGAAACTCATCTAAGAGCAATGCTAAGCAAGGGGTAGGGATCTGACTGATCCCCAAATCTGTGCTTTTAGTTCCATGCTAGAACTCACCAAAGGATGAATTTACTGAAGAAAAGAGATCACGAGGCCATGTAGGCAGCTCGTTTCATTTTAGACTGTCTGACGACATGGAGTATACCAGCCTTCGTTGGTGCGCTTTGCAGGAGCTGATGCAGCCTGCAACAGAGCCTGGGAACTCTTTATACTCTGCCATCTGGTGACCCAGCCCCAGGGCTTGTGATAGGGGAACCCGTTATGAGTGTACAGGGGAATGACGTCTCCTGTCCTATGTCCGGGTGTCTGTTTAACACATACCCCCACCCCCCCTTTTCCCAACTGCAGGCACGGCTACAATTTTGTGGTGGCCATCCCTGCAGGCGCCTCCAGCATTGACATCCGCCAGCGGGGCTACAAGGGGCTGATTGCGGATGACAACTACCTGGCCCTGAAGAATGGCCAAGGCAAGTACCTGCTCAATGGGCACTTTGTGGTGTCTGCTGTGGAGCGGGACCTGGTGGTTAAAGGCAGCCTGCTCCGGTACAGTGGCACGGGGACCGCGGTGGAGAGCCTGCAGGCATCACGGCCCATCCTGGAGCCCCTGACTGTGGAAGTCTTGTCCGTGGGGAAGATGACGCCGCCCCGGGTCCGCTATTCCTTCTACCTGCCCAAAGAGCCCTGGGAGGACAAGTCCTCCCACCGCAAGGACCACCGGAGCCCCGCCGTGCTGCACAACAGTGTCCTCAGCCTCTCCAACCAAGTGGAGCAGCCAGACAGTGGGCACCCCGCTCGCTGGGTGGCGGGCAGCTGGGGGCCTTGCTCTGTGAGCTGTGGTGGGGGCCTGCAGACTCGGGCAGTGGACTGCCGTGGCTCCCTGGGGCAGCTCTCAGGCTCTGCCTGTGATGTGGCCCATCGGCCGGTGGAGACAAGGGCCTGTGGGGAGCCCTGTCCAGCCTGGGAGATTGGGGCCTGGTCACCTTGCTCCAAGAGCTGTGGCCAGGGATTTAAGAGACGTCCGCTCAAGTGTGTGGGCCAGGCAGGGCGGCTGCTGGCCCGAGACCAGTGCAACCTACTCCGCAAGCCCCAGGAACTGGACTTCTGCGTCTTCAGGCCATGCTGAACAGGACCACCCCTTTTTCCCCTCACTCTCCGCCCCACTGGTGCTGCCAGCATCTGGCCAGCTGGAATGGTGGGCAGTGGGCAGCTGCCAGGTGCCCACCCAGATGCCGCCCACATCCAGGGACAAGGATCGTGGACCAGGGTGTGAGGGTACCCGCTTCCTCCCTTGCCTAGGCAGGGGGCTGCTGACTTCAGTCTACCTCATGCCCGCTTCTCTGGTGCCCGGCGTCGGGGAGGGCTGAGAGGTGCATGCACTGGGCAGAGGCATTGAGGCCCAGATTCAGAGTGGCCTGGAGGACGGGCATCTCCCAGGCAGAACTTCAGGGACCATGGCCCCCTCAAGGGAGGCCACAGGCTGCTGGAAGAGCCATGGCCCGGCAGCTTGGCACCCTCAGGTGGCCTCAGAGGCCCTTAGGCCATCTCTGAACAAGACAGGTTTTTATGGTGCTTTCAGTCCACTTCCCTTTTCTGACTGACATAGGAATGAAAAAACAAAAACTGGCTGGAGAGAGAGGAAGCTGACTGGAGGGGAGAGTGGGACTAGTTATAATTGGTGCCTAGACCACTACCCCTTGGTAAGGAAGGGGTATGTGTGCAGAGGGAATCCTGAGGTTTCTCCTGTCCCTTCTACTCTCTGCCTCCCTTAGGGAACCACCGTCCTCTTCTTGGGATGTCCAGAATATCATGATGTGTAAGAGAGCTTTCCCTTGGGTGCTCTCTGTGGCTGTGTAGATAGAGGTAGAAACTCAGTAGGGACCCTGTGGTCTTCTGCAAGAGGGATCAGGCCATTAAAATAAGATGCTGGAACTTACAGGGGTGATGGACTCTTTGGATGAATTGGGGAGTCTGAGGAGAGCTCCCTACGGCCTGCTGTCACTGGGCCTGGGTGGGAGTGACCATCGAGCTCCAGCCCTGGCTTTGGGATGCCAAAGCCAGGTCTCACCTGGAATGCCTCCAGGTCATCTCACCTTGTGAGAAGGAGGCTCCGGTTCTAATGGCTTCTTCCTCCAGAGAGCACACGTAAGGCTGACACTTTTGGCTCTGTGTCACCTCAGAGAACCTTCGGAGTGGCCACAAGCCTGTACCCACAAAGAGGGGAGAGGGACATGTGAGAGGCCTAGGAGGGCGAGGGGCGGAACACCCACGTGCCTGCAGACTCTTCTTCACCCTTACGGCTTGGGGCTGTCTGGCCCTGGGCGTATATCACTCTGCAGCCCCAGGCCTTAGCTTCTCTAGTTGGAAAATGGGGTTCACTGCTACCTCAGGTTATGCTCTCTGGGAACTGGACCTTATCCCTCCCCAGGGGCAGTGGTGACCTGGTGCTTCTGCCAGACCACGTGTCTTGCTTCACAGATTAAGCCGCCCAGCACAGAGAGAGTTGCTTAATGCATGCTTTCCTGCTCCCTACAGCTGGGCCATCTGCTGGAGGCCACTCTGGACACAGAATCGCGTTTTTCGTGTTCCTTGGGGGAAGGTTCATGGAAGCACCAAGAATAAATGGCCTGACCCAGGGGCCCTTGGTAGCCGCCAATCGGGAAGTGCCGGAAACTTGTCTGTCTTAGAGATATGTTAGGGGAGTAGCAACCAGGGCATTTCCTAGAGCTCCAAGTGGGGAAAATATTTTGGGGTTAGAGACTATTTGGCCAAGCAGAGTATTCCTTGAGGGTACAGTTGCTCTGGCATGTATGTGGGACATTTTGTTTCTAAGTGTAGGTAGTGAGTTCTTGCTGTAGGGAGGAGTTTCCAGGACCTCAGTGGAGAACTGCAGTGGGGTGAGATCAAAGCAAGTGTCTTTCCTGCGGAAAGGGGTTCAGGCCTTTTATTTGGTTTTTCCTTAATAGTCTGAATCAATGATCAACCAGCCAACCAACCAACCAACCAGCCAACCAACCAACCAGCCAACCAGCCAACCAACCAACCAACCACATTAACCAGCCAACCAGCCAACCAACCAACTAATTAACCAAGCAAGCAGGCAAGCCTCTGGGATTGCCTGAGTCCCAGTCACATGGTCTGAAGCCCCAGGAGAAAGCTCCCACAGGAGGGCAGAGGTGTGAGGTTCTCTTAGGCAGGGCTGCAGTCACCCTTGAAGAGCAAGGCGAGGAGGAGGTAGGGAGTCCTCCTACTGACGCTGGTGACCATTGTGGGGCCCGAGGGACAAAAGGACCCAGGCCACCAGTGCAGAAATGGGGCCTTGGCAGCTGACGACAGCACTGCCCTGTGCTTAGTGTGTTCTCTCCAGGAGAGGAGAGGGTGGCACGGGTGCTGTGCAGGATGGGCAGGGAGGGGCGGGTGGGGGGACATGCCTCAGTGGGACTGACGGCCTCCAGCAGAGCGGCTTTAACTGTCAGTTACTTTACAAGTCATTTCAAGGAGGAACAAACAGCCTTTTCCTGACACAAGCCAGGCCTCAGTGCGCTTTTCTGTCAGTGATTTTTCCCTTTCAAAAAAGAAGTATGACCGAGACAATGTGAGAGGTTTGTCTTGTCTTTGAACATTTTGCTGATCCAGCTGTGCTGTCCAGGCCGAGCAAAGACTCAAGGGGCAGGTTTCTGGCGGTGGGATAACAAGTTAGGATGGTGTCTCGCATCACAGAAGGAGGACACTCTGGAGGCTCCAGCAACTTCCTTAGTGGGGTATGGGCCAAGAAGGACTTGGGCTCAGGCCCTTCTGCTTCCTTTGCCGGTCGTGTGCACTGCCTGGAGGAGCGTGACCCGAACTCTCTGCAGACCTTGTCGTGCTGGGGTGGGGGCTGGGAGGAGCTGAGGACAGTGTGAGGGACGTTAATGCCCCCCCGCCTGGGAGTGGCCTCCCAAATGTTCAGACACTGTCACCTATGGGTCTTCCCCCCTTCCCCTTTCGTGTTTGCTTCTTTTGCATTCCATCTGCTGCAGAAGGACAGGAGAACGGGGGTGCTGGCTGGCTGTGTATACTGTGTATACAAGGGGTTTGCTGCCGTGATGAGAGCAGCCTGCTCCTAATAAAGTGGTGTCTAAAACCCGTGTCCTGCCTCTGTGACCTCATCCCATCCACTCACTGATGAAACGCGTTTGCTTAACACCCGCCACGTGCCAGTGTGTGCTGGCTGATATGGATATGGCAGGGTCTAGGAGAGATTCCGGTGGCTCCAAGTAAACAGGCAGACAAGCAAACAAAAGACTAACTGCAGACTGAGGTCAGCGCTAAGAAGAAACAAACCCGAGGCTAAGACAAAAAACACTTAGGGATGCGTGCGTGCGTACGTGCGTGCGTGCGTACGTGCGTGCGTGTGCGTGTGGAGGGGGTTGAGTGACCAGGGACAGCCCTCTCAAAGAAAGCAGCAACTACCCTGAGCTCCAGGATGAGGTG
The DNA here is from genome assembly GCF_000243295.1 of Trichechus manatus latirostris. Taxonomy (NCBI): domain Eukaryota; kingdom Metazoa; phylum Chordata; class Mammalia; order Sirenia; family Trichechidae; genus Trichechus; species Trichechus manatus. The sequence goes on along the minus strand of NW_004444000.1, from coordinate 6,758,811 downwards.
GAGCAGCCTCTCAGGGGAGGGAGCATGCATAGGCATGGGGACCCCGGCCTCTATGGCTGTCCTGGGGGGAGAGGGGAGAGCGTGGCACAAGGAGAGGCCAGAGGGCCATCATGCAGGACTCCCAGGCACCTGTCTTAGGTTTCCCAAGGAAAAACTCCATTCTGTTTGGAGAATGTGTCTAATCTTCCTCCTTCTGGCTCAGTCCAACAACTGTAGCAAACACCCAGGCCAAGGAGGGGTGTGATGTATTTGAAAGACACCAGACTAGGAGGCCAGAAACGTGAGTGTTGACCCCAGGTCCGAGGTCTTCTCTCGGAACCTCATTTCCTATCCGCAAAGGCAGAAAAACACCATTTGCGGTCAAGTCGATGCTGATCGACCCCATGTGTGTCACAGTGGAACTGTGCTCCACAGGGTTTTCAATGGCTGATTTTCAGAAGCAAATCACCAGGACTTTCTTTTGAGGCAACTCTGGGTGGACTCGAACTGCCGACCTTCCGGTTAGCAGCCGAGCGGTAGCTGTTTGCACCACCCAGGGACTCTGCAAAGTGAGAAAGTTAGATTTAATGTTCCCGGACAGGGCTTCCAGCTTTCTAGGCACAATTGTGGCTTAAACTTTGGTTGATGACTCTTTGGTTTCAGGTTGGGGTTTCAAGATCAAAGGGCTTCTCTCATGTCCCTCCTCCAGAGCAAGGCTTGGGGGTGAATGGCTTCTTTGGGAGCCAGCAGTAGACTGAGAGTGACTCCTCGAGGTATACAGGTGGGATCCAGAGCAAAGCTTGGTCGAAGCTTTAGCACATGATACAAAGTCCCGGTGGAAGAAGGAGCAAGCCAGAGAGGCCAGGAAGGGGCCTGGAGGACTTTGGGTAATGTCTCAGCCAGAAAGGCAGCAATGTAAAGTCTCTGTAAAATTGTTCAAAACGTGGTGAAATTCCTGGGGTTGTTATTTTTAATATATGTATGTATAATACATATATAAATATATACTATATATATTTTATTGTGGTGGGTATACATATAACAAAATTTTTATTATTTCAACAGCCTTCACAGGTACAATTCAGTGACATTAATTATGTTCATCGTGTTGCTAAACCATCACCACGATCCATTTCCAGATTTTTCCATCCCCCGTAACAGAAGCTCAGTGCCCCTGTCATGGTTTGAATTATGTCCCCCCAAAAATGTGTGTATCAATTTGGCTGGGCCATGATTCCCAGAATTGTGTGGTTGGCCTCTGTTTTGTGATTGTAATTTTATGTTAAAGAGGATTAGGGTGGGATTGTAACACCATCTTTACCCAGGTCACATCCAATGTAAAGGGAGTTTCCCTGGGGTGTGGCCTGCACCACCTTTGATCTCTCAAGAGATAAAAGGAAAGGGAAGCAAGCAGAGAGTTGGGGACCTCATACCACCAAGAAAGCAGTGCTGGGGGAAGAGCGGGTCCTTTGGACCGGGGTCCCTGTGCAGAGAAGCTCCTAGTCTGGGGAAACACTGCAGAGAAGAAGGCCAACAGAGAGAAAAGCCTTCCCCTGGAGCTGATGCCCTGAATTTTACCCTACTTTGACTGTGAGGAAATAAATTTCTCTTCGTTAAAACCATCCACTTGTGGTGTTTCTGTTACAGCAGCACAAGATGACTAAGACAGCCCCCAAGGAATCATGTCCTCTTTCCCCCTCCCTCCAGCACCTGGTAACCACTAATAAACTTTGGTATCTGTAGATTTGCCTATTCTAGATTTTTCATATAAGCAGGATCCTAGAATATTTGTCCTTTTGTGACTGACTGATTTCACTCAGCATAATGTTGTCGAGGCTCAGCCATGTGCAGCCTGCGTCAGGACTTTATTCTGGGGTTATTATTTTGTGATCCCTCTGGTTTCCAACAGAGCAATGACAGAACCTTTATAAGGAGAAGACCCGGTGGGCTGGTTGTGGGTCAGCACAGGTAAGGGAATGGGGGTGCAGCTCACCCCGAAGTCGTCTCCGGCAGACAAACCAGGCGGCATTTTCGAGCTTTCTGGAGAAAGGAGGAGTGGTTTCCTAACCTCTCGGGCCTTTGAAGAGAGGCTGGAGCAATTTGCTGTCATCTATCCTCGGGTGCGGAATGCTTTCTGGCTGCAGTGGAGAAAAAGCCTCGATAATTGCAAAAAGGTCTCGAGTCTCTGGCTGTGCTGCTTCTGCACAGCAAGCGCCGGCTGGCGCGCAGGCCGAGCCGCATGCCAAGTGCGGCGTGTGTGACCCCGCGTCTTTCCGTCCTTTCTTGGCCTGCGACCAGCCCTCCTCGGTGAGTCAGCCCCGATGCCTGCAATCCTAGCAACACATCCCGGAAGGGCAGAGCACCTGCCTTCAGGCTCTTGACTTGCCACCGCGCCGCCCTCCGCCCACTGCAGCCCGAGCCGACTGCAGTGAAGTTTCCACTGCTGCAGTCAGGAGACTGGGAAGGCGAGAGCGTGCGCACAGCCAGCTTGGCCAGAAACGGCCGCCGCCACGGGCCTCTCCCGCCCAGGGCGCTGCAAGGCGTCCGCCCGTCCCACCGCCCTCTCTCTGCTCACCTCAAAAAAGCCTTCCACAGCTGTGTTCTTTTTTGTTTATTGTAGTTTAAGTGACAGTTTACATTTCAAGTTAGTTTCTCATACAAAAATTGATATATACATTGTTATGTGACCCTAATTGCTCTCCCTATACTGTGACAGCACACTCCTCCTTTCCACCCGATTTCCCGTGTCCATTCAACCATCTCCTGAGCCTCTCTGCCTTCCCATCTCACCTCCGGACCGGAGCTGCCCGTTTAGTCTCATGTATCTACTTGAGCTAAGAGGCACATTCTTCATGAGTATCACTTTATGTCCCACAGTCCAGTCCAATCTTTGAAGAGTTGGCCTCGGGAATTGTTTTAGTTCTGGGTTGACAGAGTCCGGGGGCCATGCTTTCCGGGGTCCCTCCGGTCTCAGTCAGACCATTAAGTCTGGTCTTTTTACTAGAATTTGAGTTCCGCACCCCACCTTTCTCCTGCTCCGTCAGGGACTCTCTGTTGCGTTCCCTGTTAGGGCGGTCATTGGTGGTCGCCGGGCACCATCTAGTTGTTCTGGTCTCAGGCTGAGAGAGTCTCTGGTCTATGTGGCCCCAGTGCTGTGTTCTTGAGGCCGCTTGTGCCTGTGGTCAGTAATGTCAGTCACATTCCAGGCATGGACCAGAATGTTGTTAAGCTGGGAGATGACAGTTGTGGCTTTCAGAGGCATTCCAAAGCAGAAACTATTTGTTCCAGAGGAGATCAATATTGCCTAAAAGGGCAAGATATGGGAGGCTAAGAGGGAAGGGAATCTCCTCACAAGAAAAATTGGATTTGGGAAGATTGTGGTAATATTTTCATGGTGGATAACTGGAGGCTGGTGAGGTTTCAGCAGCAGCTCCATGAGGTCCCTGAATTGTTACAAACACCCCCTCCTTTCCCTACCCTACCCCCACAGTTGGCCGCAATCCCGACAGTACACAGAGGTTTAGGCCACTGCTGCCTCGACTTCTGACTGACTGTCTAGACGACTTCATGGGATGAGACTCTAGTCCCTGCAGGGGGCCCCATCACTCTTCCAGGGGTCATCTAGCAGATGATCTGGATGTGGGTTTCTTTGTTGCTGTTTTGGGGGATTTTGAGGAAGGAGCTCTTGGGAGCCCTAAGGAAACGTGTTGAGGAAGCTGGGTGACCTCTTGAAGAACTGCATTCCAGCAGGCGCTGCAGTCATAGATTGTGGACCTGAGTTAGGAATTACACACAGCACCTACCCCGGGCCTGGGCTCAGTGGGCCGGCAGTGAGTATTTCCAAGATGAAGGCCTTCTCTGGACCATCCATCAAAACTTGAGGGATGGAAGAATGTAATCAATGTCACTAAATTGTACATTTAGAAACTGTTAAATTTGTGTAACAACAAAATACAATTTAGAAAAAAAAGAAAAAAACCAAGAGGACTGAAGGAGACTATCTTTTCTGAACTACGATGACACTTCTCTGTCATGGGCACTGTCCTAATCCACATAATCACCCATTCACTCTTCACGACAGCCCTCAAAGGGCTTACCAATGCAGTCTGACTGATGCTGAAACTGGTTTCAAAACGTGAAGGAACTTGTGCAACGTTACCCTGGAGAGTGGCAGGTCTGGCATTCAAGCTGAAGTTCCCTTCCTTCCAGAACTCGTCTTTTAAGTGTTCCGCTCTCCTTGAGGAATTCGTGTCAGAGTCTCTTGGTAAGGCAGGGAGATAATTATCTGCTCCTTTCCTCTGCCCTGAAAGATTTGTTGCAATGACTTAGGAGCATGTCCTTGAGGTAATGTTTCTTGGTTCCTAGTGGACCTATTAACAGAACCCAAACTTGCTCTAGATTCCTACAATCTCTCTTCAGAGGAAACCTGCTCAGTGGATTGGTTTCTTGGTATGTTTCCCCATGGAGCTTCTTCTGAGGATTTCAGGGTTGGCAGCTGGGTCCTGGAACCACCTTGCAACCAAATGAACCTAGTGTTCAGAAAGCTCAAATGGCTTAAGTTACTTCGAAGGTTAAAGGGCGGAAAAGAAGTGAGTAAAACTCTGGCAGTAGAGCCAGCAACCCAAGTGGCTCTTTGTTCTCCCTGGAAACCGCCAGAGTTTTTTTTTTTTTAATTATAATTTTTTTCCTTCGTTAAAATAATTATGAAATAATTAAGACATATAAAAGTACAAAGAATAATAAAATAAAACTCAGGTACTAATCACCCACCTTAAGGAATAAAACATCACCAATAGAAGTGAAGCTACCTGTGGATACCTCCCCAGCCATGCCCTTTCCTCCTCTGCCAGAGGTAACCATTATCTTGAACTTGATGTTTTTCTTATCTAGCCATTCCTTTATTCTTGCACTTCATATATCTGTGTCCTTGAATAATACAGTTTGCTTTGCAGATGTTTTAGCTGTCTATACAGGGTAGCTTTTTATATGCAGTCTTCTGCAACTTACTTTCTTTGCTTAATATTATGTTTGTGGAAGTCATTCATGTGGACACACGTAGATCTAGTTCACTTGTTTTTCAGTTTGATACATTACTTCATTATGTGCATATGAATGATGAGCATTTAATCATTTCCAGTATTTTGCTATCACAAACAATGCTGCTGTGAAAATTCTTGTTCATGTTTTCCTGTGCACGTATGTGAGAATTTTTAAGAATGGAATTTCTGGCCTATAGTTCATCTTCAACTTGATTAGTAGCTAGTTCCAAATTGTCTTCCAAAGTGGTTTTATCATACCCAGAGTTTTGCCAATTTGCCTTTCTTTTTTCAAGCTGCCTTCTCTACCTACTAGGGTTCTTGACCACCCCCCACTTCCTTCTGGATAGGATTCACACTTCTCATTCTCTCTCTCTCAGTCAGGGTCCCTGCAGGAAATGGATGGTACACTCAAATTAGGATAATTTACAGGCACTATTTACAAAGGTGGAGCCCTGGTGGTGCAGTGGTTAACAGCTTGGCTGCTAACCAAAAGGTCGGCAGTTGGAATCTACTAGCCGCTCCTTGGAAACCTGATAGGGCAGTTCTACTTTGTCCTATAGGGTCGCTATGAGTCGGAATTGACTTGAAGGAAATGGTTTTTTTTTTTGTTTATTTATAAAGGTGTGGGCAGGGGTTAGGGAAACCATAAAGGATACTGTGGCACCCTAGGCTAGTGACTGTGGGGCTCCTGAAGGGTGAGGCGAGGAAATTGTCAGGAGAATCAGAGATAGAGAGGAGACCTTTGATTGTGGGGTGCAGCTTTGGCTGCTTTGTCTAAAATGGGGGAAATAATAGTGCTTACCTCGTATAGCTATTGTGACCTGCTTCCATAAAGATTACAGCCAAAGAAATCCTATGGAGCAGTTCTACTCAGTAACACATAGGGTTGCCATGAGTCAGAATCGACTTGAGGGCACAAAGCAACACAACAACAAATACATATGTTTAGTAGAGTGCCTGGCATGTAGTTAGTACTTAGCAAATGCCAGCTAGTTATTACTCTAAACTAGGCATAAGTTACATTGGCTCAAGAAATCTCAAAGAATTTTCATAGTTGTTCCAATCTATGTTGAAATGTCAGTGGACTAAGGCTGTTTTTCTCATAGTTGTTTTCTTGGCATTTTTAAAAATAAGAAATGTGTGTCCTCATTTTTGTACTTGTCTGAGACTCTCGCTGTTGTCTTTTATCTGGCTCCTTGGAGGTCAGCGGGGACCCTGCTTTCTTGATATTGTAGAGTTGTTTATGGGAGAGGAATCTGTAAGTTTCAGGAGACTATATATCTGATTCTTTTTCTAAACTTTTATTATGAAGAAAATCAGGTATACAAAGCTTGAAAGAATAGAGTAATGGACAATTCATATATCCTGTACCTGTTGTTAGGTGCCTGTGATGGTTAAGATTGTGTGTCAACTTGGCTAGGCCATGATTCTCAGTGTTTATGTGTGATCATCCCCATGAGGGGATCTGCTGTGAGTAGCCAGTCAGATGAAAGGGATTTTCCTTGAACGTGTGGCCTGCATCCGAATATAGGTGGACGTTCTGGCTTTTGCCTGCTCTGCATCTTGCAGCTGGCTCCTGTTCATCTGACCTCTGGTCCTTGGGACTTAAGCTAGCAGTTTACCTGCTGACCTTGGGATTCATTGATCTTCACAGCCTGTAAGCAAGAGCCCTGCTCTCTGACCTGTTGATCTTGGGTTGCCCAGCCCCTGTGGCTGCGTGAATCAGGAGAAGCCTCTATCCTGATCCATGGACTTGGGATGTTCTAGCCTGTACAATTGAGTGAGCTGTTTCCTTGCTATAAATGTTTCTCTCTATATATTTATACACTTTACTGGTTTTGCTTCTCTAGAGAACCCAGCCTAAGACAGTGCTGTTGAGTCGATTCCGACTCATAGAGACCCACACAACAGAGTAGAACAGCCCCATAGTGTTTTCTAGATTGTAATCTTTATGGGAGCAGATTGGCAGGTCTTTCTCCTGCAGAGCTGCTGGGTGGTTTCTAACTGCCAACCTTTCGGTTAGCAATCGTGCGCTGTTGAGCGCTTAAACATTTGCGCCACTATGGCTCCTTATCCTCTGCTTGGAGAATGATTATTTTATCATATTTGCTTCATCTCTTTCATAGAGAGGCTTTATTACATCTTGTCAAACCATTTGGAAGTTGCAGACATCCTGACATTCCAACCCTGAATATTTCTGCATGCATTTCCTGAGAAATAATTAGGGAGATAATTTGAGGAGAGTTGAATCAACAACTGTTGACCAAGGTGTGGGCAGGGGGTAGGAAAACCACAAGGGATGGCCTTCTACATGTGCACAATGCCATTATCACACCTATGAAAATGAATAATTCTATGAAAGCCTCTAATAGCTAGTTCATATTCAGTTTTCCCCAATGGTTTCAAGAATGTCTTTTATACAGTCCAATCAAGGTTTTCACACTGAATTTAATTCCCTGATGGTTTTCTCCTTGTGCCTTTTGACTTTTCCCCCGCTCCCCTGTATTTTCTATAAACCAGAAGTTAGTTCTTGAGGCTTGGTTTAATTTAGGCTCAGTGTTGTTGGCCAGAGCATTATGTGGGTTATGCTGTGGTTCTTGGGGTGCACCACATCTAGAGGCTCATAATACCAGATGCCCAGTTGTCCTGAAGTGTTTGATCGATTGGTTTTCCTGACTCTTTGTAGGTGGCCCTGAGAAAATGTATGCTGTCCTGTTGTCTCTCATTCACGGAATGGAGTTCAGCCAGCCTCCTTCCTTTTGGTTTCCGCACTTCTTTGGAACTCCAAGGTCCTTCGCTCCTTGATCTTAAATACCTTAAAGACTGTATTTTTGTTAGTTGCTGACAAATTGGTTCTGACTCACTGAGACATCATGTACAGCAGAATGAAACACTGCTCGGTCCTGCACCATCCCCACGATTGTTGGTATGCTCAACTCCATTTTTGTGGCCATTGTGTATTTTGAGTGTCTTCCAACCTAGGGGGCTCATCTTCCAGCACTCTATCTAACAATATTCTTTTGTGATCAGTAGGGTTTTTCATTGGCTAAGTTTTGAATGTAGATCACCAGGCCTTTCTTCCTAATCTGTCTTAGTCTGGAAGCTCCTCTGAAACATGTCCACCATGGGTGACCCTGCTGGTATTTAAAATACCAGAAGCATAGCTTCCATCATCATAGCAACATGCAAGCCCCCAAAATATGACAAACTGACAGATGGGTAATGGAAGAATCTATTAGGGTGAAATAATAGGTGTGAACTGAATGGCCTTTCATGTCTTCAGTTTAAATTTATATTCAGTTATTAACTCACTTATTCCATAAACATCATTTACATATCTACCAGGTGTCAGGCACTAAGACTATGAAGAATATTTCCTTCTCTGCTTCCTTGACTGTGTCTGTGCTGATCTCTTCTTCTCTCACCTGTTGTTTCCTTTCAGTGTCCCTCTTGAGCTCCCCTTCCTCTTCTAGCTCTGAAAGGCTGATGCTCCTCTGAGCCCTCTGCTGGGCTCATTTCATACACTTTCCTTGGGGATCTATACACTCCCGTTGCTTCAGTTTCAACCAACCCATTGATGGCTCTCGAATGTGCACATATACGCCCCTCCTCCAGCTGTGCCCACCAAACTCCTCCAGCACAGACCAACATCTCATCATTCATTTAATTACATGCCTTGATTCTACCTCCTAAACATCTTTAACATCTGTCCCCCCCTTTCCATTGCACTGCTGCTGCATCCACTCAGGCCAGCATCCCATCTCACCTGGAGTACTTCAGTAACTTTGTACGTGTCCATCCCTTTCAGCCCTGCCCCCAGGAGTGATTTTCATTCTTGGAAGTTGATGCCCCATTTTGTGCTCTTCTGGCCCTCCGTGTCCTTCCGACGTTACACTAATTATTCGTCTGTCTTTTCAATTATACTCTAAGACCTTAATTGACCTTTTACTTAGTAAGTGCCTGGCACATAGTAACAATGGAATAATAATAGCCACCACTTAGCGTTAACTATATACAAACATTACGTTAAGGATTTTACCGGTATTATTTTGTTTATTCTTCATAACAATTTTAGTGCCTCCTTTTACATAAGAGGAAGCTGAAGGCCAAAGATGTTAGGAATCTTGTACAAGTTCCCCGAACTTTCAAGGGCAGAGTTAGAACTATGAACTCCACATTTATTGAATGAATCCAGAGTGAAATCATTTTCCTGCCCCTCAAGGGACTCAGATTTTAATGGGGGAGACAGGCATAAGCAAATGACTATGGTGCAGAGTGAGAAGTGTGTAATAGAGGGTATGCAGCGCGATGGGATTATTGTTGCTGTTATTAGCTGCCGCTGAGCTGGCGCCTGACTCATGGCAACCCCATGAACAACAGAACAAATCGCTGCCCAGTCCTGCGTCATCCCCTTGATTGGTTGAGGATTGGGCCGTTGTAATCCATAGAGTTTCACTGGCTGATTTTTGGAGGTAAATCGCTAGGTTTTCCTTCCTAGTCCATCTTAGTCTGGAAGCTCCATTGAAACCTATGGAGTATCATAGCAACGCCCAAGCCTCCACAGACAGACAGGTGATGTGCTTTGGCTGGGAATAGAAACCATGTCTCCTTCATGGAAGGCAAGAATTCTATCACTAAGCCACCAATGCCTGTCTATGGAATTATAGAAGAAAGTACAGTTATAATTGGAGCGGATCTTGGAAGACTTCACAGAGGAAATGATGCTTGAGCTGAGTCTTGTAGAATGAATACAATTCGTAGGTTAGACAAGGAGGGAAGGGCATTCCTCACAATGGGACCTGCAGGCACATGGCATGGAATGTCTAGGAATGGAAATAGCTCAGTGTGAAATGTAGAATGCATGAGAAAAAGTTGTGGGGGATGAGCCTTGAAGGATTTTAAATCAGACCTGCTACAAGTCTGGTGAGCTGGTGGTAAGCATGGACTGGAAGAGGAAAGGACTGTTGGCAGACAAATCAGATAAGAAGCTTCTTCAATAATATAGATTTAAGACCACAAAAGCCTGGAATAGGGCAGTGCAAATGGGTTGGAGAGACTGACATGGATTCCAGAAATCTGTGCTGAGGGTATGGCAATGAAAGAAGTGTTAGGGAAAGCTGAGGATTACTGTTTTCCATCTCAGTGACCCCTTTGCTTTACAAAGGGAATATAAAGCCAGGTCATTCCTTGACACAGGGATATGGCCATGCAATGAGGGGAGGGGAAAGTGGATATTCTTGATCTCCTCTTGGGATCATGTTGCTAAAATACAGCCCTCCAGGATTCAGAGGGTGGATGATTGACACTTTGCTTTCTTTCCTCCTGTTGCTCCTCACTTCCTACTACACCTCTTTACTCACTGCTTGTTCCTCACATCACACCCCCTACCTCTAAAATTTCTTTTCTGTGGTTCGCTTGGCACCAAGAAAACATAAAAGGAGACATGGGAGATTGAAAGTAGAAAGGATAGAGAGATCAGAGGGAAACAGATAGTCCACATACATTAGCATGAAAGCAACTGCGTGGTATTTCCAATGTATTTCAGCACAGGTCATATAAACAGATTTATTTTTTTTAATATACCCCCTGTATCTTTCAATTAACCATACATTGTGCATAATATATTTCAATACGCGTATCTCAGGATGGGAATAGCAGAAGCATATGTTAATGGAGTTATATTAACTCTAGGGACAATACCACTGGGTTACGAGATATTATGGCTCCGTATGTTTCGGTAACATATGTTACTCATAAGGAATCCTGCAGCTTTAATGTGTAACACGCTCTGGACTGGACTAGCAAGCCAATTGAAGACAGGCAGAAGAAAATGAGAATCTTCTGAATGAGAAGTTTTATATATTGTATCCGGGCAAGAAAACCCTCACAAAGCAATCGGGGTAAATCTTCTTGCAAGCCAAGTCTCCATCTGAAATGGAGCTAGATCCCAAGGTTCTTGTTGTTGTTGTTGTATGCCATCGGTCAATTTTCAACTCACAGCAACTCCATGTGACAGAGTAGAACTGCCCTATAGGATTTTCTAGGCTGTAATCTTTACAGGAGCAGATTGCCAGGTCTTTCTCCCACCGAGCCTCTGAGTGGGTTCGAACTGCTAACCTTTTGGTTACCAGCTGAGTGCTTGATCACTGTGCTACCAGGGCTCCCTCCCAAATGTCTAGGCCACTGCTATTCCCCCCCACCATCCTGGGAAAGTTTTAAACATAGAGCTTGCCTTTGAGATAATTATATAAACAGCTAATTGCTTAATGGGAAAGTGTCTTCTGGTTTCTGTGAGTCTAGGGCACTCTGCCTTGGTAAGTCACTTAGCTCTTCAGAAGCTACCTATTTATACATTACTCTGGTAGCCTGTACAAACACTGACCTGAGAATCAGGAGACGCAGTCTGTTGTCTTGACTCTGCCATCACAGCCAAATGATCTTGTGCAAACAACTTGTCTTCAGTACCTGTCCATTTCCTTGTTTTTAAATGAGGCATTGGACTTAATAATTAATTGTTGCTCTTGGTAGTTGCCATTGAGTTGGCTCTGACTCAGGGCGCCTTATCTATAACAGAATGGAACGTTGCCTGGTCTTAGACCATCTTCATGATCGTTAGTATGTTTGAGTCCATTGTTGTGGCCATTGTGTCAATCCATCTCACGGAGGGTTCCCCTCATTTTCCACTGACTCTCTACCAAACATGATGTCCTTTTCTAGCGATTGGTCTTTCCTGATGCTGTGTCCAAAGTAAGTAAACCAAAGTCTCACCATTTTTACTTCTAAGGAGCATACTGGTTGTATTGCTTCCAAGACCAATTTGTTCGTTCTTCTGGCAGTCCATGGCACATTCAATATTCTTTGCCACCACAATTTAAATGCATGTTCTTTTTCTCTCTTCCTTTTTTATTTTCCAGCTTTTGCCTGCACGACAACTAATTACATGGTCCCTTTCAAGCTCTAAGACTCGTCTGTTCCACAAATTGAGGATCTCAGCTCCAAGGTGATTTTCAGAAGCTCTTGTCTGTCACTTTTTCTGGATCAAAAGATGTATTTTTTCTGACCTTATGCTTTGGAAGCATCCATGCTCCTCCCTTCCTATTTGGAAGTTCCCCATCCAAGTCATGCCTATCTGCTATTCTATCTGTAGACAGCCTTTGGAAGGAGAATAAATATTTGAGAAATCTCAGCATATAAATTTGCTACTACCTCTGGAGTTCCCTTGGTTCTTCTTGACTTTTAAAGTAGTTTAGATGTCAGGCACCAGGAAAGTGACACTTAAATATTTCTTTCATTTCCTCCCTATGCCTAGAGTTTTGATGAAACCAAAATCAGTGTTGAACTCTGCGTCACTGCCCAGTGGGTAGCTCTCATCACTGCATTCTCTTTGAACTGGTTCTTGGGGAAAGAGACCTGGACTCTTTTTGGAAAGTGGGATAATAATAGTGCTTTCACTGCTGGTAACAGAGAATTTTCTACATCTAAACATGAAGTATTTATATGGTGCTATATGTTATATTTATAAGCTATAAGCATTTCTATGTTATATGTTGTTTATCTTCATAACACTCAATGAAGTAGGTTCTATTAGTATTCTTATTTTGCAGATAAGAACACTGAGGCTTAGAAAGTCGGTAAGTGACAACTGGCGTGGTAGGCTTTAGGGCTAGGAATGGTAAGAATGATTCCTCTAGGGCCTCTGATCTCACAGAAATTCTGAACAAGTTTCTGTCTTAACTCAAGCTCCGAGAAGAATGGATGTATTGTTGGACAGTATTTTCAGTTCAGTTGCATAAGTACTGATTTCAGTGTGTGCTTGGGTCAGTGGGGGAAATAAGAAAGAAGCCCAAGGCATGGTCCTCATCCTTAAATTGTTCGCAATCGAGTTGAGGGGATTGTGCATATACTAGGAGATAAGTAGTACAGAGTAGTCCAAAACGTTTCATAGAGGAAGTGGAGTTGAGATGCACAAAGAAAGCAGAGGTGGAATTTGGAGGCTAAACAAGATAGACAGGAGATTGCTAAGGCATGGAGGAACTGTGTCCTTCCTTGTTTTTCCTCTTCCTTCCCCCTTTTTAATATTTATTTTGTGCTCACTATATTCCAGGAATATGGAATAGGAGACCTGGGAACTGCACCCAAAGAGCTCACAGTCTAATGGAGAGACCGAATAATTAATTGTGGAATCGCCACATGTAGGCTGATAAGTATTTCAAAAAAGTATCTGCCAGTGTCACGATAGTCACCCTGATCAGCTCTGTTGGAGAAAGGTCAGAAAACATTTCACAGAGGAGAAAACTGTTCAACTGGGCCTCACAGAATAAATAGAAGGCCCATAGGTGAGCAGCTGAGGTATGTGAGGGCAACTGGAAGATGCTTGATAAATGGTTAATTTTCTTATTAAGCAGAAAATACTGTGTAGCAAGGTAGAAAATGTATACTTTATGATGGTGGAAGAAAACGTAAAGCTTCCTGTGAACACAGCTCAGAGCCTCTTTCAGGCTAACTCAGTCTCCCTGAGTCAGTAGAAAATCAGTCCTAACTTTATACTCTGTCTCAGGGCTGTTTCCCCCTTCCCCGATACCCTGGAGGCATATGTGTTTTCACGGTGGCGGGGGAGGCCCTCTAGTCTGCATGCTGCCCTCTGTGTTCCTGGAGTCTTCTGAGTGTGGTCGGTGTATTCTGTTCTTGGGAGACTTTACTGGTCTCTTGAGGCCGGGCTGGTCCTGCCTGGGCTTTTGTCATGCTGTGTATCAGTTATCCATTGCTGTGTAACAAACTACCACAAATGTAGCAGGTTAAAGGAACACATTTACTGTCTCACAGGGTCTGTGGGTCAGGAGTCCAGGTGTGGCCTGGTCAGGTCCTCTGCTTCAGGACCTCTCACAGTCTGCAGTCATGGTGTCGGCTGCGCTAGAGTCTCCTCTGAACCTCCACCAGGCAAGGATCTGCTTCCAAGCTCATGTGGTTGTTGGCAGGATTCAGTTCCTTGTGGGCTGTTGGACTGAGGGCTCAGCTTCTTGATGGCTGTGTGTGGAAGCCTCCCTCAGTTCCTTGCCATGTGGCCGTCTCCTATGGAGGCTTGTTTCACCAGAGTGTGTGATCCAAGAAGGCAATATGGTCGGCTAGCAAGATGGAAGTCACAATCTTATATAACGTAATAACGGAAGTAATTTGCTATATTCTACTGGCTGGAAATCAGTCACAGATCCTGCCCACACTCAAGGCACATTTATTTATTAGGGCTGCTGTAACAAAGTTCCACAAAATGGTGGTTTAAAATGACAGAAATTTATTGGGGAGGCTAGAAGTCTGAATTCAGGATGTCAGCAGGTCCATGTTCACTCCAAAGGCTAGAGGCTCGAGCTAGAGGCTCGTCTCTACCAGATTCTGGTAGCCCCAGGTGTTCACTGACTTGCAGCTGCAATGTCATTCCAGCCTCTGCCTCCATCTTCCAATGGCTGTTTTCCCTCTATGTCTGTCCCTGAGGCTCCTGTCTTCTTTTATAAGGACACCACTCAGATGGAACTAGGACATAGCCTAATCAAGTGTTACCTTATGTTAACTGATAACATTTTCAAAGACTCTTACTTTCAAACAAGGTCATGTTCATAGGTACCAAGTGTTAGGGCTTCAACATATCTTTTGGGGGACACAATTCAATCCATAACACAAGGGGAGGGGACTGCACAAGAATGTCAATATTAGGAAGCAGGAATAATTAGTGGTCATTTGAAAGTCTGTCTTCTACAGTTGAAACCCGCTTCTGCCATTTGCCTTCTGCTGTGAGGGCCCCACACTTGATCATGGCCTCATCCTGACCTGAGGCCTCTTTAGCACACTGTGTTCCCCCCTGAGCATGTGGGAACTCTGGGGTCTCTTGTGCACTACATGCTAGCCACACATCTAGGCCCTTCTGTTCACCCTTGCACATCCGCTACTCCCCCGCCATTGGGGATGGTTGGATATTCTCTTATTCTCCCTTAACCCATCAAGGTTTCTTGTCATCTTGCATTTCTGACTTTAATCAAGGGAGGAAGTAAGGGTGGGGGGCTGGAGAAGGGGGATGTTGGCTCTAGTCTTACCCTAGGAATGATCTATCTTCCTTCCATGGCTGAAGACTTTCTCTACCCTCCTCTTGTTAGGTGGAGACTCCAGACCCTGTGGTTTACGGAGACACTTTATAATCTGGCTGTTGATGTGTAAAGGAGAACCTTCAAATTATAGACACTTCTTTCCTTACACAATTAATCCTGGCTATCAAATCTATTTTTTCAATTGAAACTCAAAAATCTTATTTTGGAAGTCAAAGACTGAGTATGCCTTTTATTCTTTGCATTCCTACACTGTGGATCCCCACAAGGCAATAAATGCCTCTAGCTAAACTGGGAAAGGTCTCATACATGGAAGTCAACAATGGAAGTCCAACAATCTATTTTAAGGAATTTAAACTCTGCTACATCAGGAATATTAAGCTGAGCAAAGGTGCAAAGTAGGGATAACTGGGGGACAGTGGTGGTTTCAGGGGTAGAATTCTCGTCGTCCATTAAGGAGATCTGGGTTGGATTCCTGGCCAATGCACCTCATGGATAACCACCACCCATCTGTCAGTGGAGGCTTGTGTGTTGCTGTGATGCTGCACAGGTTTAAGCAGGGGTTTTAGACTAAGATAGACTAGGAAGAAAGGCCTTGTGATCTACTTCCAAAAATCAGCCAGTGAAAATCCTATGGACCATAGCAATCCACTCTTTTGTGCATGAGGCCTGCAAGTTGGTGGCCAACTCGATGGCAGCTAACAGCAACAGGGATATCTGAAACCTCTTTATGGGACGATGAAGAAGCTGGCTTAAAGCAGTGGGGCTGCACCTAAAAGGTCTGGTGGGCAAAAGTGGATATGAACCAAACCATGGAGGAATTGAATTTCTGCCCAAAAAGTTTAGGCTTTATGTTGAACCACATCAGTGGCAAGACTGGTTCCTAAACAAGGGAAGAACATTCTGAAATCCCATGGTATTGACTTTGTTAAGTAGGAGAAATAAAGAGAGAAGTGAGTATAAGCTTACACACTTTGTGCCAGAAATGAGTCTGTGTCGCTGACTCTTCTTTTTTTCTTTTTAGCTCCTTCTCTATGAAAAAGGTCAACTGCAGTAAAAAAAAAAAAAAAAAAAAAAAAAAAAGAAGCAACATAGAAAGGAGAGCAAGAAGCCAATATAGTACCAGGAAAGAAGAGTGATGAATTATCTAGCAAACACTGTGCATGCAAAACTCAAATCTCCCAGGCAGTACGCACTGACCTATGTTTGTTGTTGTTGTCAGTTACCGTTGAGTCAATTCCAACTCATGGTGACCCCATGTGTGCAGAGTAGAACTGCTCCATTGGGTTTTCCAGGCTGTGACCTTTTGGAAGGAGATCACCAGTCCTGTCTTCTGAGGCACCTCTGGGTGGTTTTGAACTGCCAACCTTTTAGCTAGTAGTTGACAACTTAATCATCTGTGCCAACCAGGGATTCCACTGACTTACAAAACATGCCTTTTATTTGACCTGGGAATTCCTTTTTGATGAAATCTATTCTATAGAAACACTCACTCACAAACGTGTAAGGATACACCTAAAGCATTGTTTGTAACCAAAAAGAAAGAAGAAAGAGGACTTAGATACCTAACAAAAGGTATTATTTAAGTCAATTATGGTACATTTATGTCTTAGGCTGGGATCTCTAGAGAAGCAAAACCAGTAAAGTGTATAAGTATATATATATATATATAGAGAGAGAGATTTATATCAAGGAAATGGCTCACACAATTGTAGAGGCTGGAATGTCCCAAGCCCACAGATCAGAATAGAGGCTTCTCCCGATTCCTGTAGCTGCAGGGGCTGGCGAACCCAAGATTGGCAGGTCAGAGAGCAGGGCTCTTGCTCACAGGCTGTGAAGATTGACATATCTCGAGATCAGCAGATAAGCTGATAGCTCAAGTCCCAAGAACTGGAGGTCGGATGAACATGAGGCAGCCACAGGATCCAGAGTGAGCAAAAAGCCAGAACTTCTGCTTATATTCAGATGCAGGCCACACCTGCAAGGAAACCCCCTTTCAACTGATTGGCTACTCACAGCAGATCCCGTCATGGGGGTGATTACGTATAAACACTGAGAATCATCGCCCAGCCAAGTTGACATACAATCTTAACCATCACAGTCCACCCCCTGTCAACTTGGCACATGTACACATCTCCTTAAACCATACATAATCTCTGAGTAAAGACAATTATAAAGTCAAACTTGTGCCTAACAAGATACAATTAACACACGTACAACTGAAAATGCGCTAGCCATGTTTACAACTTATATTTTATAAGTGAAGAAAACAAAAATATTTGATGTACACATACAAAGCAGAAATACTCATAACAATTACAGCCCTCGTCTCTGCAACTGGTCATGTGGTTGGAACTGGGATTTAG
This sequence comes from Trichechus manatus latirostris, assembly GCF_000243295.1. NCBI lineage: Eukaryota > Metazoa > Chordata > Mammalia > Sirenia > Trichechidae > Trichechus > Trichechus manatus. Next base: position 6,741,336 of record NW_004444000.1, on the reverse strand, counting down.
AACTATCTTCTTCCACCACTCATTCCATATTCCCTTTGCCCTCAGCAAGAACCTCAGCTGGTAGTGGTTCTTTGCCTGGTGGAGTGACCCAAACCTTCATTCCTGAAGGGTCTGGGCCATCAGTAGTTATGTGAGATTGAGTTGCTGTAGTTTTCCATTGACTTTAATCACAGGGCATGGTAGTACTAAGAGACCCCCGAAGGGATCTCCTGCATTCCAGACACTCTCTTCTTTACCTCCATTATGTAACATCAATCTGATTTCCGCTTGGTAAACAGGATCAATCACCCTAGACAATATGGTAACTCCCTTCTTTGCCTGTTGATCCAGAGGCATAAGAAGCCAAAAATGTCCAGGTGGCATTCTCAGCTTTCAGTTCAATGGACTTGTTGATGGATCTCCAGGTGGGAGCATTCCTCCCTTTGGAACGAAGACCTCTAGACCTGCAGAGCATAAGGTCATGGGGACAGGAAGCAAAAATCTTGTGTGTGGGTCACTAGGGGTAATAGTGAGTGATACCACTCCCATTTGCACTCCTTGATTCCTGGACTTAGGAATCCTGGCTATGGCAGAAACAACACCATATATTAGTCGCTGGTTTAGAGCATATACAGCCTCCTGCCCCAACCTTGCAAGGTATTGCCACCTAGCTGGCACTGTAATTGTGTCTTTAGAAGGCCATTCCATTGTTCTATCAAGCTAGCTGCTCCAGGATGATGGGAACATGGTAAGACCAGTAAATTCCATGAGCATGGGCCCACTGTCACACTTTATTTGCTGTGAAGTGAGTCTCTTGATCTGAGGCAATGCTATGTGGGTTAACATGATGGTGGATAAGACATTCTATAAGTCCATGGATGGTAGTTTTGGCAGAAGCTTTGCATGCAGGGAAGGCAAATCCATATCCAGAGTAAGGAAAAAACACTGCCCTTTCCATGATGGAAGTGGTCCAGTGTAATCAACTTGCCACCAAGTTACTGGCTGATCACCTTGAGGGATGGTCCCATATCGGGGACTCAGTGTTGGTCTCTGCTGCTGGAAGATTGGGCACTCAGCAGTGGCTATAGCCAAGTCAGCCTTGGTGAGTAAAGTCCATGTTGCTGAGCCCATACATAACCTCCATCCCTGCCATCATGGCCACTTTGTTTATGAGTCTATTGAGCAATGACAGGAGTAGCTGGGGAAAGAGGATGACTAGTTTCCACAGAACGCATCATCCTATCCACTTGATTGTTAAAATCATCCTCTGCTGAGCATTCACATGAGACACAAATATCTTCACTTCTCTGGCACATTCGGAGAGGTCTATCCACATACCGCTTCCCCATAAATCCTTGCCCCCAATTTTCCAATCATATTCCTTCCATGTCTCTGACTGTCCAGGCAAACCATTGGCCACAGGCCATGAATCAGTATACAGTTGCACACCTGGCCATTTCTCCTTCCAAGAAAAGTAAACAACTAGCTGCACTGCTCGAAGTTCTGTCCATTGGGAAGATTTCCCTTCACCATCATCCTTCAGGGAGGTCCCTGAAAGGGGCTGTAGTGCTGCTGCTGTCCAATTTTGAGTGGTGCCTGCATATCTCACGAACCATCTGTAAACCAGGCATGAGTTTTCTCTTCCTCAGTCAACTGATCATAAGGAACTCCCCATGAGGCCAGAGGTGCAGACTGGGAGATGGAAGGTAATGTGAGAGACTGTGGACATTTGGGCCACTTCCTCATGAAACTTACTTGTGCCTTCAGGTCCTGGTTGGGCCCAATCTTGTATATACCACTTCCATTTAATTATGGAGTGCTGCTGTGCACATCCAACTTTATTTCTCTGTAGGTCAGACAACACCCAGTTCATGAGGGCAGTTTAGGCCACATGACGACTTGGTGTCCCATGATTAAGCGTTCAGTCTCTACTAAGGCCCAGTAACAAGCCAAAAACTGTTTCTCAAAAGGAGAATAGTTATCTGCACAGCATGGCAGGGGCTTGCTCCAAAATCCTAAGGGTCTGCACTATGATTCACCAATAGACTTGCCAAAGACTCCAAACAGCATCTCTGTCTGCCACTGACACTTCAAGCACCATTGGATCAGCCAGATCATATGACCCAAGTGGCAGAGCTGCTTGCACAGCAGCCTGAACCTGTTGTAGAGCCTTCTCTTGTTCTGGGCCCCCCTCAAAACTATCAGCTTTTTGAGTCACTTGATAAATAGGCCAGAGTAGCACACCCAAATGAGAAATATGTTGCCTCCAACATCCAAAGAGGCCCACTAAGCATTGTGCCTCCTTTTTAGTTGTGGGAGCAGCCAGATGCAATAATTTATCCTTCACTTTAGAAGGACTATCTCAACATGCCCCACACCACTGGACCCCTAGAAATTTTACTGAGGTGGAAGCTGCCTGAATTTTTTTGGGATTAATTTCCTACCCTCTAGCATGCAAATGTTTTACCAATAAGTCCAGAGTCATTGATGCTTCATCAACGTAATGAACCAGTGCGACGTCTTGTGGAAGGGAAAGGTGATCAAGGTCCCTATGGACTAAGTTATGACATAAGGCTGAAGAGTTGATCTAGCCCTGAGGTAGGCAAGTGAAGGTGTATTGTTGGCCTTGCCAGCTGAAGGCAAACTTGCTTTTGATGATCCTTTGAAACAGGTATGGAGAAAAAGGCATTAGCCAGATCAATAGCTGCATGCAAGTTACCAGGAGATGTATTAATTTGCTATAGCTGGAACAGTAGCTGCAATTGGAGTCACCACCTGGTTAAGTTTTTGATAATCAATTGTCGTTCTCCAAAATGCATCTGTTTTTTGCACAGGCCAAATAGGCGAGTTAAATGGGGATGTGGTGGGGATCACCGCCCCTGCATCCTTCAAGTCTTTTGTGGTGGCAGTAATCTCTGCAATCCCTCCAGGAATGCGGTATTGCTTTTGGTTTACTATTTTCATAAGTAGGGGCAGTTCTAATGGCTTTTCCTACCATAATAGCCCTTAATCTATTTGTCAGGAATTCAATGTGGGGGTTCTGCCAGTTGCTGAGTATATCTATTCCAATTATACATTCTGGAACTGGGGAAACCACTACAGGATGGGTTCGGGGACATACTAGACCTACTGATATGGGCATGAGCCAAGACTCCATTAATAACCTGACCTCCATATGCTCCCACTCTGGCTGGTGGGCCACAGTGATGTTTTGGGTCTCCTGGAATTAGTGTCAGTTCAGGGCCAGTATCCACTAATCCCCGAAAAGTCTGATTATTTCCTTTTCCCCAATGAACAGTCACTCTCGTAAAAGGCTGTAGATCCCTTTGGGGGAGGCTGGGAGAAAGGTTAACAGCAAAATTTTTTGGCAGTGTGTTGGAATCCTTCCTCAAGGGGACTTGGCTTCCCCTTCATTCAAGTGGTTGTGGGTCTTTAAAGTTACTCAGATCTAGGAATTGATTGAAGGACCATGACTCTCTGTTCTGGTGATTCTAGTTAGACTGCTGTTCACCTGACCTAGAATTCATCCACTTGTACAGATCAAGTAAATATTTAGTAGATTTCCTATCTATTTCACTCCTAGGGACACCGTGACTAAGTAGCCAATGCCGTAAGTCCATACGAGTCAGACTATTCTGATTATTACTTTGACTCTGCTGTCCATTATTGTAACCACGTCCGCCTTGTCTTTGTTGATTGAGTGCAGCCACTTGGCTCCTACTACCACGAGGTCCAATCAGCCCCATTGTAGTTAGGTGCCTTAATTCAGTTAGGGCAGTTCCCAATGTCAAATCAGATTTATGTAAAATTAGCAATCACAGCAGTCTTCAAGTATGCTGGAGCTCCCTTCACAAATCTGTCCTTCACTGTTTTGGTAAAAGGTGTGTCCTCTGGGCACTCCATGTGTGGGTCTGTTGGTCTAACCTGATAAATCCACTCTAGCATGCCAATTTCCCTAAGCCTTTGGATACCTTCTTCTTGATTTAGTGTAGGCCACCTTGTAATCCATGCTTCAGCAACCCAACCAAATAAAGTATTAAATCCTTTCCTAACTTCTCTAGCTGAAAGACTGAATGAAGAATCTGTGCTTAGTGGACCCATAGCAATAAACTCAGACTGATCCATCTTTATGTTCCTTGCACCATTATCCCACACCCTTAATAGCTATTCCCACACATATTCCCCAGGTTTCTGTTTGTACATATTAGAAAAGTCAAGTAGTTCTTTTGGAGTGTAGCATACCTCCTCTTGGGTCACACTTTGTACTTCACCTTTTGGGGCTCACTGGGACCTAAGTCTAGCTATGGGTCTAGAAGCCAGAATCGGTAGTGTGATATTGTTTTGAGAACATTCAGCATTGTCTTGTAAAGCATCTGCCTCAGGCAATGCCCCAGGCAATGACTCAAGCAAGTGCTCTTTAGAGGCAGCTGGGCTAGGGCTAATCTCATTAGATGGGAGTGTAGGGGCTAATGGTTTTTTTGGGCAGGGTGGTTTAGCAGACAAACATGAAGTAATCTTTTCAGATGGGAGTAGTTCTGCTGGCAGGAGTGATTCAACGGAATTTAGGAGCTCAGTGTCCCCAGCTTTCTGATTATCTGCCCATATGTCCCCAACCCAAGTTTCAGGATCCCATTTCTTCCCAATCAATGCCCATACTTTAACCTGAGACACCTCTTGAAGTTGGTAATTGAGCTGGCATTGTAATTCAGCCACTCTTACGGTAAGACTCTGGGTTTGGTTTTTGACAATTTCGGCTCTGTTACTACAAGAAATAAGGCTTTCTCTCAAAGCAAAAGTGGAAGCCTTGAGGTCATTTATACAGCACTTGAGCTTTGACTCTGAAGCCCTGAGCACATCTCTTTGTTTCACCAGTTTGTCTAGTGAAAGTAGGACTAACCGACCAGCTTCTTTATACTTCTCATTCTGACAAAACTGTAGAAAGATATCACACATGTCTTCATCCAGAGCTTCGCCTTTCACCAATACCTGAGCTACTGGTGGTGATTTTGCCTATTTGTATCGCCACCTCATGCTATGAATTAGCAGTGCCCTCTTTACTGCTGGAAGCAGAGTCATCAACATCTTTAAGACTAACCAGACTTGATTACCAATTTAGAAAACTCATCCTTACAATTTTGTTTCTGAAGAACCACTCTTGGTACCAAATACCTTAGGCTGGGTTCTCTAGAGAACTAAAACCAATAAAGCATATATATATCAAGGAAACGGCTCATGCAATTGTAGAGGCTGGAACGTCCCAAGTCCATGGATCAGAACAGAGGCTTCTACCGATTCACATAGCCGCAGGGGCTGGCGAACTGAAGATGGGCAGGTCGGAGAGCAGGGCTCCTGCTCACAGGCTGTGAAGATTGATGAATCCCAAGACTGGCAGATAAACTGATAGCTCAAGTCCCAAGAACTGGAGGTCGGTTGAACAGGAGGCAGCCGCAGGATCTAGAGTGAGCAAAAAGCAAGAACATCTGCTTACATTCAGATGCAGGCCACACCCCCAAGGAAACGCCCTTTCAGCTGATTGGCTACTGACAGCAGATTCTATCATGGGAGTGATCACATATAAACACTGTAATTTGACACACAATCTTAACCATCACAGTTTATAAAGTGAAGTTTTATGTGCCAGTTAAAAAGAAACGTGGTAGAGTTACATACACTAAAACAGAAAGATGTCTAGAATGTTCAAAATAAATACATTGCAGATCAGTATAATAAGTATGATATCATTTTGAAAACAACTAGTACATATGAAGCATATATGTATATGTACGTATATGTATAACAAAAAATTGTGTGTGTGTGTATAAACATTTGAAAGAATATATACCAAACACTTAATAGTGGAGCCTCGTGAGAAATGGGTAGGCACCGTGATGGTAGGGATGTGGTTGTACAGGAATGAATTCTGTTTTTTTCTCCCCCATTTCTTTCTTGGGTGAATATCATGTTTAATAATTTTATTTTTGGTAAGTATTAGCATAGTGGTGAAGAGCACAGGCTATAGAGTCAGACTGTTTGATTCTCAGTTTGAACACAGTCTCCAATCCTAGCTTTGCCCCTTTGTAACTTTGAGGTAATTACTCCTCTAAGCCTCTGGAGCTTCATCTGCCATGGGGAAACTGATAGGACTTTCATGACAGTAAAATTAGATTATGTATGTAAAGCACTAGGCATAGTGTTTGGCACCTAGTAGGATCAATGGATATTATCTATCTTTATTACTAGAGTAATAAAGAAAAAAAGGCTTTAAATTGCAACTTAAGGCCAAGAGGTGTGGTGTCCTTAATCCCAGAGTGTTGTTAATTGAATTTGGTTCAGTTTAATAGAACAAATAGTTGAGGGTCTACCATCTATGCAAGACACTGTACTAAAATCTGCAAAGGGATGAAGGTAGTCATGAAAAGGCCTGCCTGTAAGTAATCTAAAGTAGGCAGGCGTGGCTTAGTCTGTAAAATAACCCTAACTCCGAGGTAATATCTGTAAAACACTTAGTAAAAGTTCGATACACAGCAACAATTGTTGCTATTTTCTTCTCTTTCATAGTAAAACCTGCTTGGGAAATTAAACTTGGAAGGCAGCTCAGGAAGTATGGATTCAAGAAAAATGACTCAAAGGAAGGGTCACTCCGCCATGCAGCCTGGCTTATTCCAGACTCAGGGAATCCCTAGAGGTGGGTGGAGGCCCCTGGGTGGCACAAACGGTTTGCGCTCAACTATGAGCCCAGAGGTTGATGGTTCAAACACACCCAGTGGCACAGCAGAAGAAAGGCCTGGCAGTCTGCTCCCATGAAGATTACAGTCTGTAACACATGGGGTCACCATGAGTCAGAATTGACTCAAAGGCAACAGGTTTGGTTCTTAGGCTAGAGGCAGATGGGAACACCTGTGACAGCTGGTCCGGGCATGGTCTCCCCAGCACCAGGGGGAGAATCTGACATTCTTTCCAATATTGCTTTTTGATGACCAAGAGCATCTTTGAATATAGTTCCACCACAGAGACAAGTTATAACTTCTCAGATCATCGTCCCAAACAGAGATTGGCTTCTTTTGGACACTGCCTCCATGTAGAATGGAGTATTTCTGAAAGGTTCCTGCAAACTGTTGAACCTTGTCCCTGTGTTTTGGGATACAGTTTTTCTGGCGAGCCCTTTTGTCCCTGGTCAACTCCATCGTGGTAATTATCAATCAGTAGTGGTGGTGATTGCTGTCACTGGAGTTTTGCTCTCTTGGTCTCACTACTGGGCCTCAGTTTCTTCATCTTCATACTTCGAATGTGTGTCCATTCTTACTGCATCTGCTCACCATGCACCCTCCAAAGCCCTTGAGTGCTGCTGTCACCATCGGACTCCTCTGTTTTATCGTAAAAAACAAACTAAACCAGTTGGTGTGGAGCTGACCCCAGCTCATGGTGACCCCATGTGTGTCAGAGCAGAACTGTGCTTTGTAGAGTTTTCAATGGTTGATTTTTGCAGTAAATCACCAGGCCTTTCTTCCCAGGCATCTCTGGGTGGACTTGAACTTCCAGCCTTTCAATTAGTTGCTTAGTGCTTAACCACTCGCAGCACCCAGGGATTCCTGTTTAATCATAAGGGACTGGCTTATGAAGGCCAATGGGAACAAAACCCAAAGGAGTATTTGAGCTAAAAATAGGGAATACTTCATTTCTTCTTTTCCCTGCCATTCTTTCCTTTGAAGGATGCGCATGAAATTGGCTTTCTTAGTGAAGAGACGTGGAGAGAGGATTACATACTTACATGCTTTGTGCCAGAGGCATTGGAGTTGGGAGAAGTATGGCAAAAAGGTTCAGGAAGAGATGCAGGAGATGAACTGAGAGAGCTGAAGGAGAAGGGTTTATACCGTATGCGTTTAGGTGTGACAGTAGGAATCCAAGGGGACAAGAAGCTCAGACCTGATGTGATCTGGAGGGGAGGGCAGGAAACTGTGTTGGAAACTAGGCAGCTGGGGCTGAAAGGGAGCTCAAGGCGCAATGACTGAGAGGTTCGGGTTCAAACCCCAGTTTTCTTCTGCTTGTGAACTGTGTGTGGCCTGGGCAATTGTTGCTGTTCCCTGGGCTTTGGCTTCCTTATCTGTAAATGGAGATAGCAACAGTACATGACTGATGGGCGTACTGAGGGAGCTGACAGAAATAACATGTGAAGGGCTTGCTTAGAACCTGAGGGCCTGGTGTGGTTACCATCACCCAAATCTGCAGCTGAGAGGGCCATGCAGAGAGCAGTTAGGAGCACACCATGTGAGGGGGTGCAGGTGGGAGCGTGTGGGTCTCGGCAGCCTCTGGGGGTGGGGCGAGTCCTCCCCTTCTCCCCAAGGCCTGCACGTCTTGGCCCATCCCATCACACACTCTCTTCTGTACGACTCAGGCAGATTCTTCGTGGAAAATGCTGCTTTCCCAACACGATCTTTTTCCACCTGGGCTGAGTGTCAGCAAGGTCCCTTTTATGTGGATTCATCTCTTCTTGCTGGATGTTATCAGCTTTGGACACTCAGGCTCAACTGACTGAGAAATGTTCTCAGCTACAAGTGTCCCCTGGATTGCTGCAGATTCTCCTCAGCTCTTCTCTGAAGAAGGAAACGGGGCCACAGCCTCTTGACCTCTCTGTGGTGCACATGGCCCAGCCCTATGAGGCTTTCATGTTGGAAATATGAAGTGTGACTTCCCTTGTGCGGGGAAGCCTGAGCCAACCCAGGCTGGCCTTATCTCTCTTACTCAGCACAGTGTTTGTTTTAGGAAAGTCAAAGCACTTTCTTTTTCTGCTTGCCTCAAACGGAGAAAGAACAGAGCTGGCTGTGCTTGGGGGCAGAGGGCTGCTGAGTTCCCAAAAGTCAGGCTAGAGCTTTCCTCTTAGACCTTGGCCTCTGGTGGCTGTCATAGCCCTCTCTCTGCTCAGTCTTTATGGAGTACTCAAACTCAGAGCTGTGCATCTTGTTAAACAGTTGCCATTGAGTTGACTCTGACTCATGGTGATCCCATGTATGTCAGTAGAACCAGGCTCCATAGGGTTTTCGTGGTGATTTTTTTCTAAAGCAGATTACCAGGCCTTTCTTCCAAGTGCCTCTGGCTAGACTTGAACCTCCAGTCTTTTGGTTAGCAGTCAAGCACGTTAACTGCACCACCAGGGACTCCCTGCATCTTGTAGTCTCTCTGAACTTGGCTGGGGGAGAGGAACCCTGAATTGACCCACTTTCCCAGATCCCCTAAACTCCCAGGTCACAAGTTTTCACTTCCTGCACTACTGAAGCCCCTCCTCTATTCCAGGTTCCTTCTTGTTGAGCCACCAATCTTGGTTCTGTAGTGTCTGTAGCTCCAACTGCAAAGCTAACTCACACTTCAGGTAGGGAGGGAGGCATTAGCTCCATAGGAAAGTCATCCCTCATCTCCTCCCATTCCTGCTCCTTCTCTTTCCTCTCTCATCCCCAGACCGACTGGTCTGAGGGCCAGCTCCGTATTCTCCCTGCCCCGGTCCTCTCTCGACCTCCACTCACAGCAGTGTTTCCTATTGCACACATTGAGAGAGCTGAAACCAGCCCTCCAGCCTCAGCCATTGGGATGGGAACAATCAGCTTATTGAATGCAATGCTTCAAGGAGCGTTCAGAGTCCACTGGGTCACTGGGTTCCCTAGCCAGGATCTGAGGATAAGGCCTGTGTGTGAGCTCTGGGAAGCCACTTGGCGCCTCATGGAGCTGCTGAGTCACAGCAGCAGCAACGATTAGGCAGCAACCCCTGGATGGTGTTTGGCAAGGTTCAACTCACTTTTTGTATCCAGAATCTTGCATAGTAAATTACAATGCTCTTGTGCTTTTTGAAACAATATTTTTATGGAAGATTTCAAACACACAAAGGCAGAGAGAATAGAACAACAAAAGCCTTCATCAAAAAGTACTCATTACCCAGGGTCAAGAAGCCCCAACTTTCTGCTGGTGTTGCTTCCTCATCTCCCCCAACTCTCACTGATCTCTCTCTCTCTTTTTTCCTCTTTAACTTGCAAATAGTTGATGACATTTTAGATGAATCTGACACGTGCCCTTCTGCCACAGCAAACAGGAAACCATTGCTATTATCATGGCTTAATTTTTAATGCAGGAGCCATGATCTGTTTTAATAAACAGCTTAACCCAATGGCAAATTATTGCCAGAAAGAACAGCCCATCCTTATTCCAAATCGAGAATAACTTTTTTAGGCAGGCAATTTCCTACACCAAATCAAACAACATTAAATTAAATTATTTATGCAGCTGCTTGGGCTGGGGGCTGGCTGGGGTGTGCCTCTTTACTGCAAGTCCTTTCTGATCTTCTACCAGTAGTAGGGCCTTTCTAGGCAAGAGGCTCTTGGGGCTGATGGGCTGTAGAAGATGCTGCCCACAATGTTACTCATCAGCCTTTTTTAAAGGAATGACACTATAATTCCTTCTAGCAGGCAGCTCTGGGAAAGGATTTGTCTTTCCTGATTACTGGTATGATTCTTTTTTCTGACAATGAGAACTATGAATACTATTATGCTTTGCTTTTTGCCTTGGTTACCAGGAAGCTTATAACTAAATTTAGAGCTCAGTTACAGTAACTTTTCACCTATCGTTCCAATTATACTTATCTTGCCTCATTTCCTCGGTATAGTTTCCGATTACTCCTTTTTATCTTTATCTGCCTTGGGCACTTGGGTTTTATTGTACTCAACCTTCATTTTATTTTCCTTTAAGTTAGGAGTGGTGGAAATTAAAAACAAAGCAAACAGAACGCATCTGCCCCTCCCCTATGCTCCTTGCTCTTAGAGCCTTGCTTGTGAGAAACCCAAAGGGGTTAAATATTAGCCCAAGATCACAGAGTCAGTAGGTGGTAGGGTAGGGATAATCATATATTACATGTATGCAACACATTTATGCTCTATAATTTATGCCTTATATTTTTCAAAGGGTGTCTTCATATCTTGTCTCAGTTTGTACTTGATCTATTCTTTCAACAAATATTCACTGCCCACTTTATCTGTATCATATTAGGCACTATGGGTGGACAACTAAAGATAAAACAAGCATTTCTCCTTAAGGAATTTGCAGTTTACTAGGGAATATCAGATATGTCCATCTACTTATAACACAAGATAATAAGTGGTAAATGCCACTAGAATGTTTCGGATAAAGTTTATAGGAGCTGAGAGGAGGGAGAAGGTATTTGAAGATGAGGAATGAGTGCAGACTTTGTGTTGAGAGGTGACATTCAAGCTGAGTCTTGAAGGAGAGGGAAGGTATAGACATATGAACCTTTTATTCTTGGTGATGGAGATAATAGCAAGAATAGAAGGTTCATGTCTATATCTTCTCACTCCTTCAAGAATAGCTTACATGCCACCTGTCTACACAAAGTCTCCACTCGTTCCTCATCTTTGAATATCTTCTTCCTCCTCTCAGCTACTGTAAATATTCTCCCTACCAGCAGTAGGGTCTCTCTAGAGGAGAGGCTCTTGGGGCTGATGGGCTGTAGAGGATGTTGCCTACAATGTTACTTACCAGCTGTTTTTAAAGGAATGACACCATAACAACATCTAGAGAGGCACTACTGCTGGTAGAGGGAATTTCAGACATGTCCATCTACTTATAACACAAGATAAAAAGTGGTAAATGCCACAACAACATAAATGGCAACTGTACATGTGAAACTTGCTGGATAGAATACACAAGAATCAAATTGACTACCTCTGTTGGAAAGAGACAATGGAGAAGCTCAATATCATCAGTCAGAACAAGGCCAGGGGCTGACTGCGGAACAGACCATCAATTGCTTATATGCAAGTTCAAGCTGAAGCTGAAGAAAATTAAAACAAGTCCACGAGAGCCAAAGTATCACCTTGAGTCTATCCCACCTGAATTTAGAGACCATCTCAAGAATAGCTTTGATGCATTGAACACTAATGACTGAAGACCGGATGAGTTGTGGGATGGCATCAAGGACATCATACCTGAAGAATGAAAACGGTCATTAAAAAGACGGGAAAGAAAGAAAAGACCAAAATGGATGTCAGAAAAGATTCTGAAACTTGTTCTTGAATGTAGAGTAGCTAAAGCAAATGGGAGAAAAAGAGCCGAGCAGAAGATTTTAAAGAGTGGCGTGAGAAGATAAAGTACAGTATTATAATGAAATGTGCAAAGACTTGGAGTTAGAAAACCAAAAGGGAAGCACACACTAGGTATTTTTTAAGCTGAAAGAACTGAAGAAAAAATTCAAGCCTCAAGTTGCAATATTGAGGGATTCTATAGGCAAAATGTTTAATGATGCAGGAAGCATCAAAAGAAGGTGAAAGGAACACACAGAGTCATCGTACTAAAAAGTGGTCCATGTTCAACCATTTCATGAGGTAACAAATGATCAAAAATGGATGGTACTGAAGAAGGAAGTCCAGGCTGCTCTGAAGGCCTTGGTGAAAAACAGGCTCCAGGAATTGACAGAGTACCAACTGAGATGTTTCAACAAATGGATGCAGTGCTGGAAGCCAAGAAATTTGGAAGACAGTTACCTGGTCAACTGATTGGAAGAGATCCATATTTGTGACCATTCCAAAGAAAGGTGATCCAGTAGAATGCAGAAATGACTGAACAATAGCATTAATATCACACACAAGTAAAATTTTGCTGAAGATAATTCAAAAATGGTTGTAACAGTATATCAACAGGGAACTGCCAGAAATTCAAGCTGGATTTAGAATAAGACATGGAATGAGGGATATCGTTGCTGATGTTAGATGGATCTTGACTGAAAGCAGAGAATACCAGAAAGATGTTTACCTGTGTTTTATCAAGTATGCAAAGCTATTCAACTCTGTGGATCATAACAAATCATGTATAACAACGCGAAAAATGGTAATTCCAGATCCCGTAATTGTGCTCATGTGGAACCTGCGCATAGACCACGAGGTGGTCGTTCAAACAGAACAAGGGGCTATCGCGTGGTTTAAAATCAGGAAAGATGTGTGTCTTAGGCTGGATTCTCTAGAGAAGTAAAACCAATGAAGCATCTATCCATGTATCGATGTATGCATCTATGCATCCATGTATCCATCCATGCATCCACCCACCCACCCACCCATCTACCCATCCATCCATCTTTATATGTATAAAAACAAACAAACAAATAAACAAACAAACAAAAAACAGACCAATTGCAGCGAGTCAATTCTGACTCATAGTGACACTATAGGACAGAGTAGAACTGCCCCATAGGGTCTTCAAGGAGCAGCTGGTAGATTCGAACTGCTGAACTTTTGGTTATATGTATATATGTATTTATATCAAGGAAAGAACTCATGTGGTTGCAGAGGTTGGAATGTCCCAAATCTGTGGGTCAGGCTGGAAACGTCTCCAGACTCATCTAGTTGTAGAGGCTGGCAAATCCAAGATTCAGACCAAGGAGGCTGACAAATCATGAGATCGGCAGGCAAGCTGCCAGCTCAAGTCCCAAGAACTGGAGGTCAGATGAACTAGAGCCACCTGCAGGATCTAGTGCAAGCACAAGCCCACGAGCATTGCCAGAAAGTTCACTTATATTTGATGCAAGCTGCACTCCCAAGGAAACTCCCTTTCAACTGATTGGCTACTCATAGCAGATCCCATTGTGGAGATCACATTATATCAGATCTCATTATGGAGGTGATCATATTATTATGAGAATACAAAACTACATCATAACTGCAAAACCACTGAGAATCGTGGCCCAGCAAAGTTGACACACAATCTTAACCATCACAGTCCACCGTTTGTCAACCTGGCACCTGTACACATCTCCTTAAACCATACATAATCTCTGAATAAAGACAATTATAAAGTCATACTTGTGCCTAACATGATACAACAGAATATGCACTAGCCCTGTTTACATCTTATATTTTATAAGTGAAAAAAACTGAAATAATTGAACCACACATACAAGGCAGAAATACTCATAACAATTACAGCCCTTGTCTCTGCAACTGGTCATGTGGTTGGAACTGGTATTTAGAACTACCTTCTTCCACCACTCATTCCAAATTCCCTTTGCCATCAGCAAGTACCTCAGCTGGTCGTGGTTCTTTGCCTGGTGGGGTGACCCAAACCTTCATTCCTGAAGGGTCTGGGCCATTAGTAGTCATGTGAGAGAGCGTTGCTGTAGTTTTCCATTGACTTTAATCATAGCGCATGGTAGTACTAAGAGACGCCATAAGGGATCTCCTGCATTCCAGACACACTCTTCTTTACCTCCATTATGTAACATCAATCTGATTTCCGCTTGGTAAACAGGATCAATCACCCTAGCCAATATGGTAACTCCCTTCTTTGCTGTTGATCCAGAAGCATAAGAAGCCGAAAATGTCCAGGTGGCATTTTCAGCTTTCAATTCAATGGAATCGTTGATGGATCTCCAGGTGGGAGCATTCCTCCCTTTGGAACGAAGACCGCTAGACCTGCAGAGCATAAGGTAACAGGAACAGGAGGCAAAAATCTTGTGAGTGGGTCACTAGGGGTAATAGTGAGTGGTACCACTCCCATTTCCACCCATTGATTCCTGGATCCATGAATCTTGGCTACGGGAGAAACAGCACCACATATTAGACGCTGGTTTCGAGCATATACAGCCTCCTGGAGAACACTGCCCCAACCCTGCAAGGTATTGCCACCTAGCTGGCCCCATAATTGTGTCTTTAGAAGTCCATTCCATTGTTCTATCAAGCCAGCTGCTTCAGGATGATGGGGAACATGGTAAAACCAGTGAATTCCATGATCATGGGCCCATTGCCACACTTCATTTGCTGTGAAGTGAGTCCCTTGATCAGAAGCGATGCTGTGTTGGATACCATGATGGTGGATAAGGCATTCTGTAAGTCCATGGATGGTGGTTTTGGCAGAGGCATTGCATGCAGGGAAGGCAAATTCATATCCAGAATAAGTGTATATTCCAGTAAGAATAAAACACTGCCCTTTCCATGATAGAGTGATCCAATGTAATCAGCCTGCTATCAGGTTGCTGGCTGATCACCTCAAGGAATGGTGCCATATCAAGGACTCAGAGTTAGTCTCTGCTGCTGACAGATTGGGCACTCAGCAGTGGCTGTAGCCAAGTTGGCCTGGTGAGTGGAAGTCCTTGTTGCTGAGCCCATGCATAACCTCCATCCCTGCCACCATGGTCACTTTGTTCATGAGCCCATTGGGTAATGATGGGAGTGGCTGGAAGAAGAGTATGACTGGTTTCCACAGAACGTGTCATACTATCCACTTGATTGTTAAAATCATCCTCTGCTGAGGTCACCCTTTGGTGAGCATTCACATGAGACACAAATATCTTCATTCCTTTGGCCCATTCAGAGAGGTCTGTCCACATACCTCTTCCCCATACCTCCTTGTGTCCAATTTTCCAATCATTTTCTTTCCAAGTCCCTGACCATCCAGTCAAATCACTGGCAACAGGCCATGAATCAGTATACAATCGCACATCTGGCCATTTCTCCTTCCAAGCAAAGCGAACAACCAGGTGCACTGCTCGAAGTTCCGTCCATTGAGAGAATTGCCCTTCACCACTGTCCTTCAGGGAGGTCCCAGAGAGGGGCTGTAGTGCTGCCGCTGTTCAATTTTGAGTGGTGCCTGCATATCTCACAGAACCATCTGTAAACCAGGCACGAGTTTTCTCTTCTTCAGTCAACTGATCATAAGGAACTCCCCATGAGGCCATAGGTGCAGACTGTAAGATGGAAGGTAATGTGACAGGAATGAAGACTGTAGGCATTTGGGCCACTTCCTCATGCAACTTACTTGTGCCTTCAGGTCCTGGTTGGGCCCAATCTTGTATATACCACTTCCATTTAATGATGGAGTGCTGCTATGCACATCCAACTTTATGACTCTGTGAGTCAGACAACACCCATTTCATGATGGGTGGCTCAGGCTGCATGGTGGCTTGGTGGCCCGTGGTTAAGTGTTAAGTCTCTGCTAAGTCCCAGTAACAAGCCAAAAGCTGTTTCTCAAAAGGAGAGTAGTTATCTGCACAGGATGGTAAGCTTTGCTCCAAAATTCTAAGGGTTTGCCCTGTGATTCACCGGTAGAGGCCTGCCAAAGACTCCAGACAGCATCTCTATCTGCCACTGACACTTCAAGCACCATTTGATCAGCTGGATCATATGGCCTAAGCAGCAGAGCTGCTTGCACAGCAGCCCGGACCTGTTGCAGAGCCTTCTCTTTGTCCGGGCCCCATTCAAAACTAGCAGCTTTTTGAGTCACTTGATAAATAGGCTGGAGTAGCACACCCAAATGAGGGATATGTTGCCTCCAGAATCCAAAGAGGCCCACTGGGCGTTGTGCCTCCTTTTTAGTTGTGGGAAGGGCCAGATGTAATAGCTTATCATTCACCTTAAAAGGAATATCTTGACATACACCACACCACTGGACCCCTAGAAATTTCACTGAGGTGGAAGGTCCCTGATATTTTGTTAGATTGATTTCCCACCCTCTAGCATGTAAATGGAAATCCTGGTTGCATAGTGGATGAAAGCTAAGGCTGCTAACCAAAAGGTCGGCAGTTAGAATCCACCAGGTGCCCCTTGGAAACTCTATGGGGCAGTTCTACTCTGTCCTTTAGGGTTGCTATGAATCGGAATCAACTAGACAGCAATGAGTTTTTAGCATGTAAATGTTTTGCCAATAAGTCCAGAGTCACTGACACGTCTTCCTTACTAGGTCCAATCAGTATACTGTCATCAATGTAATGGACATCTTGTGGAAGGGAAAGGTGATCAAGGTCCGTGTGACTGGATTATGACATAGGGCTGGAGAGTTGATTTAGTCCTGAGGTAGGATACTAAAGGTGTATTTTAGGCCTTGCCAGCTGAAGACAAACTGCTCTGGTGGTCCTTCAAAACAGGTATGTTGAAAAAGTATTAGCCAATTTAACAGCTGCATACCAGGTACCAGGAGATGTACTAATTTGCTCAAGCAATGAAACTACATCTGGGACAGCTTCTGCAACTGGAGTAGCCACCTGGTTAAGTTTTCCATAATCCATCGTTGTTCTTCAAGATTCTTCTGTTTTTTTTTCACAGGCCAGATAGGTGAGTTGAATGGGGATGTGTCAGGAATCACCACCTCTGCGTCCTTCAAGTCCTTGATGGTGGCAATAATCTCTGCAGTCCCTTCAGGAATGCAACATTGCTTTGGGTTTACTATTTTCCTATGTAGGGGCAGTTCTAATGGCTTCCACTTGGCTCTTCCTACTATAATAGCCCTTACTCCATTTATCAGGGATCCAATGTGGGTGTCCTTCCAGTTGCTGAGTATATCTTTTCCAATTATGCATTCTGGAACTGGGGAAATCACTACAGGATGGGTTTGGGGACCCACTGGACCTACTGTGAGACAGACACGAGCTAAGACTCCATTAATAACCTGACCTCTATATTCCTTCACTCTGACTGGTGGGCCACATTGCCGTTTTGGGTCTCCTGGAATTAGTGTTAGTTCAGGGCCAGTATCCAGTAATCCCTGAAATGTCTGATTATTTCCTTTTCCCTAATGAACAGTCACTCTCGTAAAAGGCCTTAGATCCCCTTGGGGAAGGCTGGAAGAAAGGTTAACGGTATAAATTTTTGGCAGCGTAGTGAGGTCTTTCCTCATGGGGACTCGGCCTCCCCTTCATTCAAGGGGTTATAGGTCTTTAAACTCACTCAAGTCTAGGAACTATTGAGGGGCTGTGATTTCTATTCTGGTGATTCCAGTTAGACTGCTGTTCACTTGACCTAGAATTTTTCTGCTTTTACAGATCAAGTAAATAGTAGATTTCCTATCTATTTCACTCCTAGGGACACCATGACTAAGTAGCCAATGCCGTAAGTCCATACGAGTCAGACTATTCTGATTACTGCTTTGACTCTGCCGTTCATTACGGTAACCACACCCATCTTGTCTTTGTCGATTGAGTGCGCTACTTGGCCGCTACTACCATGGGGTCCAGTTAGCCCCATTGTAGTTAGATGTCTTAATTCAGTTAGGGCAGTTCCCATTGTCAAATCCAACTTACGTAAAATAGCAATCACAGCATCTTCTAGGATGCTGGGGCTGCCTTCACAAATTTGTTCTTCACCATTGTGGTAAAAGGTGTGTCCTCTGGGCAATCCATGTGTGGGTCTACGGGTGTAAACTGATAAATCCACTCTAATATGCCAATTTCCCTAAGCCTTTGCTTACCTTCTACAGTATATGTAGGCAGGTCTAACATTTCAACTTGATTTAGTGTAGGCCACTGCATAATCCATGCTTCAGTGA
This sequence comes from Trichechus manatus latirostris, assembly GCF_000243295.1. NCBI lineage: Eukaryota > Metazoa > Chordata > Mammalia > Sirenia > Trichechidae > Trichechus > Trichechus manatus. Next base: position 6,723,057 of record NW_004444000.1, on the reverse strand, counting down.
TCCTACCAAATAAACGATTAGATCATTTCCTAACCTCTCAAGCTGAGACATTGAATGAAGAATCTGTGCTTAGTGACTCCATATCAGTAAACTCAGACTTACCCACCTTTATGTTCCTTGCACCATTATCCCACACCCTTAATAGCCATTCCCACACATATTCCCCAGGTTTCTGTTTGTATGGGATCTGCTGTGAGTTGCCAATCAGTTGAAACGTAATTTCCTTGGGGGTGAGGTCTGCATCCAATATATGTGGACTTTCCGGCAAAGCTCGCTGTCTTTTGCTCTGCTCTAGATCCTGCATTCAGCTTGTCAACATCTGACCTCCAGTTCTTGTAACTTGAGCCAGCAGCCTGCTGTCTGACCTGTGGATCTTAGTTTCATTGGCCCCTGTAGCTATGTGAGTGAGGAGAACCCCAGTCTGACACCTGACCCATGGACTTGGGACTTGCCAGCCTCTACAACCACATAAGCCATTTCCTTGACATAAATTTTTTTTTCTCTCTCTCTCTCTATATATGTTGTGGTTGTTGTTAGGTGCTGTCGAGTTGGTTACAACTCATAGCAACCCCATGTACAACAGAATGAAACATTGCCCGGTCCTGCACCATTTTCACAATCATTATTCTTGAGTCCACTGTTGCAGCCACTATGTCAATCCATGTTGTTGAGGGTCTTCCTCTTTTTTGCTGACTGTCTACTTTAACAAGCACGATGTCCTTCTCCAGGGACTGATCTCTTCTGATAACAAGTTGAAAGTATGTGAGACATAGTCTCACTGTCCTTACTTCTAAGGAGCATTCTGGCTGTATTTCTTCCAAGATAGATTTGTTCATTCTTTTGGCAGTCCATGGTGTATTCACTATTTTTTGTCAAGACTATAATTCATAGGTGTCAATTCTCCTTTGGTCTTCCTTATTCATTGTCCAGCTTTTGCATGCATATGAGGTGAATGAAAACACCATGGCTTGGGTCAGGAGCACCTTAGTCTTCAAGGTGACATCTCTGCCTTTTAACGCTTTGAAGAGGTCTTTTGCAGCAGATTTACCCCATGCAATGGGTCTTTTGATTTCTTGACTGCTGCTTCCATGGGTGTTGATTGTAGATCCAAGTAAAATAAAATCCTTGACAACTTCAACCTTTTCTCTGTTTATCATTATGTTGCTTATTGGTCCAGTTGTGAGGATTTTTGTTTTCTTTATGTTGAGGTGTAATCCATACTGAAGGCTGTAGTTTTTGATCTTCATCAGTAAGTGCTTCAAGTCCTCTTCACTTCCAGCAAGCAAGGTTGTGTCATCTGCATAACACAGGTTGTTAATGAGTCTTCCTCCAATCCTGATGCAGTGTTCTTCTTCATATAATCCAACTTTGCAGATTATTTGCTCAGCATACAGATTGAATAAGTATGGTGAAAGCATACAACCCTGAAGCACAACTTTCCTGACTTTAAACCACGCAGTATCCCCTTGTTCTATTCGAACGACTGCCTCTTGATCTATGTACAGGTTCCTCATGAGCACAATTAAGTGTTCTGGAATTCTCATTCTTTGCAAGGTTATCCATAACTTGTTATGATCCACACAATTGAATGCATTTGCATAGTCAATAAAATACAGGTAAACATCTTTCTGGTATTCTCTCTGCTTTCAGACAGGATCCATCTGACATCAGCAATGATATCCCTGGTTCCATGTTCTCTTCTGAATGCGGCTTGAATTTCTGGCAGTTCCCTGTCGAGGTACTGCTGTAACCAATTTTGAATGATCTTCAGCAAAATTTTACTTGAGTGTGATATTAATGACATTGTTTGATAATATCCACATTTGGTTTGATCACCTTTCTTTGGAATAGGCATAAATATGGACCTCTTCCAGTCGGTTGTCCAGGTAGCTGTCTTCCAAATTTCTTGGCATAGTTGAGTGAGCACCTCCAGCGCTGCATCAGTTTGCCGAACCATTTCAATTTGTACTTCATCAGTTCCTGGAGCTTTGTTTTTCACCAGTGCCTTCAGTGAAGCCTGGACCTCTACCTCAGCACCATCGGTTCCTGATCCTATACTATGTCCTGAAATGGTTAAACATTTACCAATTCTTTTTGGTATAGTAACTCTGTGTATTCCTTCTATCTTCTTTTGATGCTTCCTACATCATTTAATATTTTCCCCAGAGAATCCTTCAGTATTGAAACTCGAAGCTTCAATTTTTTCTTCAGTCAGCTTCAGAAATGCTGAGAATGTTTTACTTTTTGATTTTCTAACTCCAGGTCTTTGCACTTTTCATTGTAATACTTTACTTTGTCTTCTTGTGCTGCCCTTTGAAATTTTCTGTTTAGCTCTTTTACTTCATCATTTCTTCCTTTTGCCTTTGCTACTCGACTTTCAAGAGGACTTTTCAGAGTCTCTTCTGACATTCATTTTGGTCTTTTCTTTCTTTCCTGTCTTTTTAATGACCTTTTGCTTTCTTCAGGTATATGTCCTTCATGTCATTCCACAACTCTTCTGGTCTTTGGTCATTAGTGTTCAATGCATCAATTCTATTCTTGAGATGGTCTCTAAATTAGGTAGAATATACTCAAGGTTGTACTTTGGCTCTTATGAACTTGTCCTAATTTTCTTCAGCTTCAACTTGAACTTGCATATGAGCAATTGATAGTCTGTTCCACGGTCAGCCCTTGCCCTTCTTCTGACTGATGATATTTAGCTTTTCCATTGTCTCTTTCCACAGATGTAGTCAATTTGATTCTTGTGTATCCCATCTGGCAAGGTCCAAGTGTATAGTCACTGTTTATGTTGTTGAAAAAAGGTATTTGCAATGACGACTCACTAGTCTTGCAAAATTCTATCATGTGATCTCTGGCATCGTTTTTATCATTAAGGCCATGTTTTCTAACTACCGATCCTTCTTCTTTGTTTCCAACTTTTGCATTCCAATCACCAGTAATTATCAGTGCACCCTGATTGCATGTTTGATCAATTTCAGACTGCTTAAGTTGGTAAAAATCTTCAATTTTTCATCTTTGACCTCAGTGGTTGGTGGGTAAATTTGAATAATAATCTTATTAACTGGTCTTCCTTGTAGGCAAATGGATATTATCCTATCACTGACAGCTTTGTACTTCAAGATAGATCTCGAAATGTTCTTTTCGATGATGAATGCAATGCCATTCTTCTTCAATTTGTCATTCCAGCATAGTAGACCATATGATTGTTCAATTCAAAATGGCCAGTACCAGTCCATTTCAACTCACCAATTCCTAGGTTATTGATGTTTATGCATTCCATTTCATTTTTGACGATTTCCAATTAGATTCATACTTCGTACATTCCACATTCCGATTATTAATGGATATTTGCAGCTGTTTCTTCTCATTTTGAGGTGTGCCACCTCAGCAAATGAAGGTCCTGAAAGTTTGACTCCATCCAAGTCATTAAAGTCGATGCTACTTTGAGGAGGCAGCTCTTCCCCAGTTGTCTTTTGAGTGCCTTCCAACCTGAGGGGCTCATCTTCTGACAGTATACCAGACAATGTTCTGCTGCTATTCATAAGGTTTTCACTGGCTAACTCTTTTCAGAAGTAGACCACTGGGTCCTTCTTCCTAGTCTGTCTTAGTCTGGAAGCTCAGCTGAAATATGTCTGCCATGGGTGACCCTGCTGGTATTCCATTACCAGTGGCATAGCTTCCAGCATCACAGCAACACGCAAGCCCCCACAGTACGACAAACTGACAGACACATGTAATGCTTCATTGATTTTGCTTCCCTAGAGAACCCAGCCTAAGACAGTATGCACAGACAGAGGATCTGTTCCCAGGAGAAGTGGGTGTTGTTTCTCAAAGAAGGAGGGAGGTGGCCTGGCAGACAAAACAAGAGATGCCTGCTATTATAGGTTCACTGTGTTCTGGATAAACCTTGCTAAGGCTTTCCCTGGCACCTGCTGTAGCTACACCTCTTTGCCTCAGTAGATCCTGTCCATCCTTTAATGTTTGGCTCAAATTAGACCTTTGGAATGAAGGTGCCTTCAGTCCACAGATCTTGCCCTGGCATTGGACTGTCATAGCCTTAGTTTTTGCATGACTACTTTGAAACCAACTGTAAGTATCCTCTTCCCTCAGTCCCTACCCTCAGTGCTCCTCTCAGTCCCTGCAAAGAACTGGCCTCCCTGGGCCCTCTGGACAGGCGAGGGGAAGGTGCCCCTCAGAGCTGGTGATATTTAACACTTCCACTTGTTATTTTGCATTCCCAGGCCACTCTGACATTCCTGGATCTCTCCAGCCCTCCTTTTGTTATTTTTTAATTAAACTTTTTATTTTGAGACAATGGTAGATTCACATACAGTTATAAAAAATAAAACAGAGATCGCTTGTACGAGTTTCTCTCAGTGGTAACAATTTGTAAAACTATAGTACAATATCACAACCAGGATATTGATATTGATGCAGTCAAGATACAGAACATTTCCATACCCACTTCTCTTCCACCCTTCCTCCTTTTCTTAACCTCTGACAACCACTAATCTGTTGTCTATTTCTATATAAAAATAGAAAAACAGAATCATTTATGTAACCTGTTGAGCTTGACTTTTGTCACTCAGCATAATCTCTGGCAATTCACCCAGGTTGTTGTGTGTATCGATAGCTTATCACTTTTCATTTCTCAGTAGTATCCCATGGTATGGATGTAACAGTTTGTTTAACACATAGACGGACATCTGGGGTGTTTCGAGTTTTTGGCAATAATGAATAAATCTGGTATAAACATTTGTGTGAAGATTTCTGCGTGAAAAGTAAGTCTTCATTTTATTGAGATAAGTGCTCAAGAGTGCATTTGCTGGATCATATACGGTAGTTGTGGCGTCCTGGGGTGGTGCAAATATTTAACATGTCCAGCTGCTAACCAAAAGGTTGAAGGTTCAAGTTCACCCAATGGCACCTCAGAAGAAGGGCCCAGTTACCTACTTCCAAAAAATCAGTCATTGAAAACCCTATCGAGCACAGTTCTACCATGACACACGTTATGAGTCTGAATTGACGTAATGGTAATTTTTTTTTTTTTTTTTTTAATGGTAGTTGCTTGTTTAGTTTTTTAACTGTCAATGTATTTTCCAGAGTTCTGTATCATTTTACATTCCTACCAATAATGTATGAGTGATCCAGTTTCTCTGCATCCTTGCCTGCATTTGGTGTTCTCACTATTTTTTTTATTTTAGCCATTCTGATAGGTATGTAGTGCTATCTCACGTGGTTTTCATCTGCATTTCCCTAATGGCTAATGGTGAACATCTTTTCATGTGCTTATTTACCATCTGTATATCCTCTTTGGTGAAATCTCTCATGTCTTTTGTTCATTTTCTAATTTTTTTTTTTTTTTTACTGTTGAGTTTTTGGGTGTTCTTTATATATTTTAGATACTGGCCTTTTTTTTTTTTTATTGTACTTCAGGTGAAGGCTTACAGAACAAATAGCTTCTCATGAAACAGTAGTACACATATTGTTTTATGACACTGGTTAACAACCCCACAACATGTCAACCCTCTAACTTCTCAAACTTTTTTTTTGGTGAAAATACACATAGCCAAAGATACACC
>NW_004444000.1:6712501-6716989 GCF_000243295.1 Trichechus manatus latirostris | reverse complement strand
TAATCTTTTCCTTGTATCCTGTTCTCTTCATTCTCCCTTGCTCCTGAAGGGATGAGACCAGTGGAGTATCTTAGATGGGCGCTCACAGGCTTTTAAGACCCCAGACACTACTCACCAAGGTAGAATGTAGAACATTGTCTTTATTAGCTGTGTTATGCCAATTGAGCTAGATGTTCCCCGAGACCATGGTCCCCACAGCCCTCCACCCTAGATGCTGGCCTTTTGTTGGATATGTGATTTGTAAATATTTTCTCCCAGTCTGTACACCTTTTGGCAGGGTCTTTCACAGAGCAAAAGTTTTAAATTTTGATGAAGTTCAATTAATCAATTTTTCTTTTATGAATCATGATTTTGGTGTAAAGTGTAAGAACTCTTTGCCTGCCCTAGATCCTTATCTTAGGCTGTGTTCTCTAGAAAAGCACATGTATATACATATATGTATGTACGATATAAATATAGATAGATAGAGAGATTTACCACAAGTAAATGTCTCACACAGTTGTAGAGGCTGGCAAGTCCCAAGTCCATGGGTCATGCATCAGTCTGGAGGCTTCTCCTGACTCATGCAACTGCAGGGACTGACAAACCCAAGATTGGCAGGTCAGATGGCAGGCTGCTGGCTCACAGGCTGTGGAAACTGACAAATCCCAAGACTGGCAAGCAGTAGGCAGGTCACTGGCTCAAGTCCCAAGAACTGGAGGTCAGATGATGACGAGCCAAATGCAGGATCCCTAGCAAGTAAGCTTTGCCAGAACGTCCATATATATGTTGGATGCAGACCACACCCGCAAGGAAACTCCCCTTGAAACTGATTGGCTGATAACATCAAGTCACATCATGGAGGATGACTACATCATTACATAACTGCCAAACTACATTATTACATGACTGCCAAACCACTGAAAGTCATGGCCCAGCCAAGTTGACACACAATCTTAACTATCACAGTCCACCCCTTATCACCTTGGCATCTAGACACTTCTCCTTAAACCATACACGATATCTAAATAAAGACAATTAAAAAGTCATACTTGTGGCTAACATGATACAACTAACATGCATTCAACCAAAAATGCACTAGCTCCATTTGCATCTTATATTTTATAAGTGAAGAAAACAAAAATATTTGATGAACACATGCAGGAAGGAATACTCATAACAATTACAGTCCTTGTTTCTGCATTTGGTAACATAGTCGTAACTGGTATTTAGAACTACCTTCTTCAACCACCCATTCCGTATTCCCTTTATCCTTAGCAAGCACCTCAGTTGGCTGTGGTTCTTTGCCTGGTGGGGTGACCCAAACCTGAAGGGTCTGGGCCATGTCGGAATTGGGTTGCTATAGCTTTCCATTGACTTTAAGCACAGGGCATGGTAGTACTAAGAGACTCCCTAAGGGATCCTCTGTTTTCCAGACATACTCTTTTTCACCTCCATTATGCAACATCAGAGCCCTGGTGGCACAGTGGTTAAGAGCTCAGCTGCTAACCAGAATGCTGGCACTTCAAATCCACCAGCCACTCCTTGGAAACTCTGTGGGGCAGGTCTACTCTGTCCTATAGGTGCTATGAGTTGGAACTGACTTGACGACAGTGGGTTTTGTTTTTGCTTTGGGTTTGTGCAACATCAATACAATTTCTCCTAGGTAGTCAGGGTCAGTCATGCCAGCCAGTATGGTAACTCACTTCTTTTCCAGTTAATCCAGAGGCATGAGGAGCCCACAGTGGCCAGGTCGATTCTTAACTTTCAGTTCAACGGAATCTGTGTTGTGTCTCCAGATGGGAGCATTTCTCCCTTTGGAACTAAGACCTCTAGAGCAGCCAAGCATAGGGTCACGGGGACAGGAAGCAAAAATTTTGTGACTGGGCCACTAGCGGTAATAGTGAGTGGTATCACTCCCATTGCCACCCCTTGATTACTGGAGCCATGAATCTTGGCTATGGGAGAAACAGCACACATATCAGATGCTGGTTCAGCCCATATACAGCCTCCTAAAGAACATTGCCCCAACCCTGCAACGTGTTTCCACTTAGCTGCCACCGTTATTGTGTCTTTAGAAGGCCATCCCATCTATCAGACCAGCTGTTCATGATGATGGGGAACATGGAAGACCAGTGAACTCCATGAATATGGGCCAATTGCTGTACTTCATTCGCTGTGAAGTGAGTCCCTTGATTTGAGGTGATGCGGTGTGGGATACCATGACAGTGAATAAAGCATTCTGTGAGTCCATGGATGGCAGAGGCATTGCATGCATAGAAGGCAAATCTGCATCCAGAGTAATTGTCTATCCCAGTAAGAACAAAATGTTGCCCTTTCCATGATGGAAGTGGTCCAATGTATTCAACCTGCCACCATGTTGTTGGCTGATCACCTCTAGGTATGATGCCATATAAAGGACTCATTGTTGGTCTCTGCTGCTGGCAGATTGGTCATTCAGCAGTGGCTGTAGCCAAGTCGGACTTGGTGAGTGGAAGTTCATGTTGCTTAGCCCATGCATAACCTCCATCCCTGCCACCATGGTCACTTTGTTCATGAGCCCATTGGGCAATGACAAGACTGGCTGAGGAAAGAGGATGACTGGTTTCCACAAAATGTGTCATCCTATGCACTTGATTGTTAAAATCCGTCTGAACCCTTTGGTGAGCATTCACATGAGACACAAATACCTTCAGTTCTTTGGCCCATTCAGAGAAGTCTATCCACATACATCTTCATCATACCTCCTTGTTATCAATTTTCCAATCATGTCCCTTCCAAGTCCCTGACCATCCAGCCAAATCATTGGCCACAGTCCATGAATTAGTATACAATCTCACATCTGGCCATTTCTCTTTCTGAGCAAAGTTAACAACCAGGTGCACTGCTCAAAGTTCTGCCAATTGGGAAGATTTTCCTTCACCTCTGTCCTTCAGGGAGGTCCCAGAAAAGGGCTGTAGCGCTGCGGCTGTCTGCTTTCGAGTGGTGCCTGCATATCTCACAGAACTATCAGTAAACCAGGGAAGAGTTTTCTCTTCTTCAGTCAACTGATTATAAGAAAATCCCCATGAAGCCATTGGTACAGACTGGGAGAGGGCAGGCAACGTTACAGGAGTGGAGACCATGGGCAATTTACTTGTGCCTTCAGGTCCTGCTCGAGCTTGATCTTATATATACCTCTTCCATATGATGCTGGTGTGCCCATTAGACTTTATGACTCTATGGGCCAGGCAACATCCAGTTCATGATGGGCAGCTCAGGTTGCTTGGTGTCTTGGTGGCTCATGGCTAAACTTTCAGTCTCTGCTAAGGTCCAATAACAAGCCAAAAGCTGTTTCTCAAAAGGAGAGTAGTTATCTGCAGAGGAGGCAGGGCTTTGCTTCAAAATCCTAAGGGTTTGTGCCGTGATTCACCAACAGGGGCTTGCCAAAGACTCTGTCTCAGTTATCTAGTGTTCCTATAACAGAATTATCACAAGTGAATGCTTCAACAAATAGAAGTTTATTCTCACACAGTCTAGTAGGCTAGAAGTCTGAATTCAGGGCATCAGCTGCAGGGGAAGGCTTTCTTTCTCTGTTGGCTCTAGAGAAAAGTCCTTGTCATCAATCCTCCCCTGGTCTAGGAGCTTCTCCACACAGAAACCACGGGTCCAAAGGATGTGCTCTGCTCCCTGTGCTGCTTTCTTGATGGTATGCAGTCTCCATTTCTCTCTGCTCACTTCTCTCTTTTATATCTCAGAAGAGACTGGCTTGAGACACAAGCTAATCTTGTAGATCGAGTCCTGCCTCATTAACATAACTGCCTTTAATCCGGCATCATTAACATCATAGAGGTAGGATTTACAACGTATAGGAAAATCACATCAGATGACAAAATGGTGGGCAATCACAGTACTGGGAATCATGGCCTAGCCAAGTTGACAGATTTTTTTTTTTGTCTGAGTACCTATTCTTTTTTAAATTTTTCCCATACAAAATTTATCCATACATTGTTATGTGATTCTAATTGCTGTCCCCATACTGTGACAGCACACTCCTCCTTTCCACCCCTGACTCCCCATGTCCATTCAACCAGCTCCTAACCCTCTCTGCCTTCCCCTCTCACCTCTGGACAGAAGCTGCCATTTAGTCTCTTACATCTAGTGAGCTAAGAGGCACACTCCCCACGAGTATCACGTTATGTCCCACTGTCCAGTCCAATCCCTGTCTGAAGAGTTGGCCTCAGAAATTGTTTTATTTCTGGGCTGATAGAGAAACCAGGGGCCCTGCTTTCTGGGGTTCCTCCAGTCTCAGTCAGACCATTAAGTTTGGTCTTCTTACTAGAATTTGAGTTCTGCACCCCACCTTTCTCCTGCTCCATCCGGGACTTTTTGTTGTGTTCCCTGTCAGGGTGGTCATTGGTGGTAGCCAGGCATCATCTAGTTCTTCTGGTCTCAGGCTGATGAAGTCTCTGGTTTATGTGGCCCTTTCTGTCTCTTGGGCTACTACTTTCCTTGTGTCTTTGGTGTTCT
>NW_004444000.1:6679619-6701257 GCF_000243295.1 Trichechus manatus latirostris | reverse complement strand
AGTACAGTCTGGCTAGAATGCGTAGAGGTATTCAGCGCCAGGTATTCAGGGGACAGGAAGAGAAGGAAGGTATAGAGAGATGAGAAACTGAGCAATGAAGAAAGAGAAAAAGGGAAAAAGAGTGAAAACAAAACAAATTAAAAACAAAACAAAACAAGAAAAGCCCCCCCAAAAGCAAAATAAAACAAAAGAACCACGAAAAAAATGCCCTTGGGGATCCCTGTTCACATCTGCATGAGCTGAGGGGGTAGGTCCGAAGCCGCGTAGCACTGCCCAGCCAGAACAGGCTCCCAGCTCAAGAAAAGAAAAAGAAAACATACAAACAATTCAAAACAAGTAAAGAAAAAAAAGTCCCGGGATCCCACCTGCGTGGCAGCACAGACCGGGAATCAGTTCCACACTTGAACGGGGGACTGCAGCCCCTTAGGAGGAAGCAAAGATGGCGCCTGGAGTCAGATATTTGAGTGAAAGGAGCGGGGAGTGGTGAGAGTTAAGGAAGAAATAAAACGAAGCAGAAAAAAGCAACACCAGCAGCCAACAAATGGCACTCAGGGAGTCAGCCAGTGTGGGCGGGTGGAATCCAAGCAGCCGGTGCTGCCCGGCCAAGAGACTGTGGCTGTGGGAAGCAGAGGAGGTCGAATGGGAGTGAAGAAGGGTTGGGGGGGGGGTGGGAAAGCGTATATCGCTGTTTACCGGTTGTTCTGTCTCCTGCTGGAAGCTGTGTGAATCTACTTTCTCGTACCCCTTGTTCGCTGGTCTCTGACAGGAGTCCTAGATGGCGGATCCACGCTGCGTTAGCTGATAGGGGACCTCTGCATGAATCTCTCCTTGCTCTCCGTTTTCTGTCAGTTTCTCACTCCATTTGGTGTTTGGCTGAGTTCTTTGTCTGTTTATTTGATGTTTTAGGGTTTCAGGATTGCTGTTTTCTCTGTTTGGCTTAGTTTTTTGGATCTTTGCTGTGGAGGGACGGTGTGGTGCTTCTGCCTAGAGCTCCATGTTGCTGGGATTCCCTGTGTCCCACAAATTTTGATGCGTTGCATTTAAATTTTCATTCAATTTTTTAAAATTTCCTTTGAGACTTTCTCTTTGATTTATGCATCATTTAGAAGTGTGTTGTTTATTTTCCCATTATCTTTTTATTATTGATTTGTAGTTTAATTCCATCATGGTCAGAAGACACACTCCATATAATTTCAATTCTTTTAAATTGATTGAAGTTTGTTTTTTTTGCCCAGGATATGGTCTATCTTGGTATATGTTCCATGGACACTTAAAAAGGATGTGTACTCTATTGTTGTTGGGTGGAGTGTTCCATAAATGTTAGGTAATCCTTTTGGTTGATGGTTGTGTTGAGTTCTTTTCTTTCCTTGTTGATTTTCTGTGTAGTTTTTCTATCAATTATTGAGAGAGCAGTGCTGAAGTCTCTAACTATAATTAATTGTGGGTTTGTCTATTTCTCCTTTCAGTTCTATCAGTTTTTCCTTCACCTATTTTGCAGGTCAGTTGTTTGATGCATACATATTTAGGATTGAAACGTCTCTTGGTGGATAAACCCTTTTATCATTATATGTCCTTCTTTGTGTCTGGTAATTTTCTTTGCCCTAAAGTCTACTTTATTTAGATATTAATGAAGTCACTTTTATGTTCTTTTGATTAATGTTTGAATGATATATCTTTTAGCATCCTTTTATTTTCAATCTGTCTATACTGGTATGTTTGAAGTGAGTGTCTTGTAAACAACATGTGGTTGGGTCATGTTTTTTAATCCACTCTGCCAATCTCTGTATTTTAATTGATGTATTCAGACCATTTACATTTAATGTAGTCCTTGATATATTAGGGCTTAAGTCTGCCTTTTTATTTTATTTTTCTCTATGCTTTTAGTTTCTCTGTTTTCTCGACCCAACTACTTGTAGGTTACTTGAACATTTTTCAGAATTTCACTTTGATTTATCTATAGTGTTTTTTAGCATATATCTTTAGAAAGATTTTCAATTGATTGCTCTAGATATTACATTATATGTTCATAACTTACCATGGTTTACCAGTTTGAGTGAAGTATAGAAACCTTAGCTTTCTTTACATCCATTCCCCTCCCCCATTTATAATATAATTGTCTTAAATATTTTCTCCACAAATATTTAGAACTACATTGGATAATGTTATAATTTTTGCTTCAGTGGCAAACATTATTTCGAAAACTCAAGAGAGGGAAAATCTATTGCATTTACCCATATGTTACTTACTGTGTTCTTTCTTCCCTTCAGATGTTTCAAGTTTCTTTCTTTTATCAGTTCCTGTCTGTTTACAGAACTTCCTTTAGCCATTCTTTTAGAGCGGTTCTGCAGGCAAAAAATTCTCTTAGTTTTCCTTCATTTGCCAATGTCTTGATTTCTTTTTCATTCCTGAAGGATATTTTCCCTAGGTATAGGATTCTGGGTTGACAGTTCTCGTCTTCTTTTTTTTTTCTTCTTCTTTTCCGGGACATATCCATTACTCCAAATGTACAGATCAGGAAACTGAGGCTTGCTAAGCAATTTTCCAAGGGTCCCACAGATAGTAAGTAGCAGGGCTGGGTTCTGAACCTGAATCTGATTTCAAAGTCCAAAATTCTAACCACTGTATTCTCCTGTCTGAGAGATCCAGCAGGCAAGTAGCTCACTGATGGGTTGTTGAGTGAGGAGTTATGTGGTTTGGCCAGAGTCTCACTTGCTGTGGTTATGGGCATGTCAGGACTCCCACTGACCCAGGAGGGAACTGGGGAACAATTCTTAGAGAGTCAAGGGTGGGTCTCAGCATCTCAGTGCCACCTCTCCCTCTTCTCCAGTCTCTGAATCAGAACATGTCATTTTCCTCAGCAGGGGTCTGAATCATCTGCCCACCTTACAGGGACTTAGACTTCATTAAAAGTTCTGAACAAGTTATTCGAACTAGTGCTTGACTTTGTTTGTACCCCTGACTCTCTAAACTGGAGAAGAAAATCTCCCTCAGTCCAAAGAACTCTTTCCTTGTGCCCTAAATACCTATAAAAGGAGATTTCTTTCCCTGTAATGAGCTTGCCGGGTTTTTAGGTCTGAAGGCCTGGTTTAAGAACACAAACATCAAACATTTGTCTTGGACCTTAACCAACCCCACCAATCTGACACTCTCTTTAAAGTGCAGTTGTAACTCCAAAGTATGTGGTGAAGAAAAAAAAGGAACACCCTTCATACTTTGCATTGCTGACGGTACCTGGAGCTGGGAGCCCGTTTTAATGCTGCTGCCAGTGTGAGGCCTGCTTGTTCTGGGGAAGCCGCTTGGGCTGAGGGTTTAGGGGAAGGTGAGCAGTTAATTCTTCTACTTGCACCACACATAGTGCCTATACTAATACCAAAGAGTTAGATATCAGAATTTGTAGGTTCCTAGGAAATTTAGCCATATGCAAACTAACATGTGGGTGCTCCCTGACTCCCCTCCACCCCAGCTTTAAAGGCAGCAAGGATTCTGTTGAACTTGTGATGGCTAGACAAAAGGTTTTGGAACCAGATCTTAGCTCAGTCTCAGCTTCTTGACTTGTAATTGTGTGTCATTGGGAAGGTTACTGGCACTTAACTTCTTTGAGCTTCAGTCTTTTCAACTGTAAAGTGAAGAAAAAAATACACTACTCTTCGGCTTGCCATAGAACCAGAAAACCAAACCCATTGCCATTGAGTCCATTCTGACTCATAGTGGCCCTACAGGACAGAGTAGAACTGCCCCATGGGGTTTCCAAGGAGTGGCTGGTGAACTGGAACTGCTGACCTTTTGTTAGCAGCTGAGCTCTTAACCATTGTGCCACCAGGGCTCACTGTAGTGAGGATTAAATTAGATAATGACTGTAAAATGCCTGGTATCTAGTTCACACTCAATAAATATTAGCTTTGAGTACACACAACTCATAACATAATCAAAAAGCAACTTAAATTTTTTGCCTGTCTCATTGTCCCTTTTTGATTATTCAGTGGGTGCAATATTCCCTTGCCCTAGAAGGAAACTCCAGCAGACACATCTTTTGAACATATTATGTCTCTAGCACAGGCTCTATTCAGAAACTGCAATCAAGATGTTAATCCAAACTAGCAGCTAGCTTTAATGTTACATCTCAGGTGAGCTTCAGCTGGGAACAGGCTGGAAGCTGGCAGTGGAGAAGGGCAGGGGCAGGGAATGCCTTTGGCTCCTCCCTTTTTCAGCATTTTCTTCTCATCTTCCTTTCTCACCTCCTGGCCAGTTCCTGCTTCCTTCAGGATCAGAGGTGGGGGTGATGAGTCAGGATATAGGAAAACCCTTTCTCACTGGCAGTGCCCCAAGTTGGCTTTATGTTCTCTGGCCAGCAGATAAGTAAAGCACTCTTTCTTGTGGGCACCTTGGTGGGTTCACTGAAAACATCATGGAGCACAGTACTACTCTGACACACACGGGGTTGGCGTGAGTTGGAATTGACTTGATGGCAACTGGTTAACTGGTTCAGAGATATCCATCATACCCGCTTCTGCGGACCCTTGACCCAGGGCTATATTTTTAATCTACATGACCCATGAAGAAGGAAATCTAGACAATATCAGTATTATTTCCTTTTTTTCTTTTTACATTGAATCTTTCTGATGACTTCTGTGGGTGTAGATGCTCAACCAGTTTCCATGGAGTTGACCCTGACTCATGGCAACCCCATGTGTCAGAAAAGAACTGTGCTCCATAGGGTTTTCATGACTGTGATCTTTTGGAAGCAGATTGCGAGACCTTTCTTCCAAGGCACCTCGGGATGGGTTTGAATCACCAACCTTTTGGTGAGTAGCCCAGCACTTAACTGTTTTCACTACTTAAGACTCCATTACATCAGGTTATGTTTACCATGTCTATTCATTATGCTTCCAGACTGAAGGCTGCCATAAGGTTGTAACTCCTTCCAGACACCGAGGAATGTGCATTCACCTATACCTTCCGTGACTTTTTCTCTCTGTTGACTCTAAGGAAAGGTCTTCTAGCTTCTGTTTCTTGGTTCCTTGGAGATCTCATGTGGTGTGGCATCTATTTTCCCCCAACTGTGCTTTCTTGCTGCTTCCTTAACATGTTCTTTTCTATTTCAAGAGATTGACTTAAGACATCAAACCAAAAAATCTAAACCCATTGCTGTTGAGTTGATTCTGACTCATAGTGACACTATAGGACAGAGTAGAACTGCACCATAGGGTTTCCAAGGCTGTAAATCCTTATGGAAGCCGACTGCCACATCTTTCTCCCATGGAGTGGCTGGTGGGTTTGAACTGCTAACCTTTCAATTAGCAACTGAGCACTTAACCACTGCACCACCAGGACTCCTGGACTTAAGACACACTCAACACTAATACTGCCCCATTAACATAACAAAAACCCTATTTCCAAATGGGATTATAACCACAGGTATAGTAGGATTTACAACACATATTTTTGGGGGACACAATTCAATCCGTAATATTCCACCCTTTGGTCCACAAAAATCTATGTCCCCACATGCAAAACACATTCACCCCATCACATCATCCTAAAATCATCTTAAATCACATCATCTTAAATCAACTCCAAGTCCAAATCTCATTTTCTGAATTACCTAAATCAAATGGGTGAGACTTTAGGCATATTCCATCCTGGGGCAAAATTCCTCTTCATCTATGAACTCATGAAATCTAGAATATAAGTGATCTGCTTCCAAAGTACAATGGTGGAACATGCACGAGGTAGACATTTCTGCCCCACTCTGCCTCTCTCTCTCTCCTTGGCTAATATCTTAATACACGGGAAGCACCACACACCCTTTGCTTTATAAACGATGAAAGTGGGCTGATTTCAACAGAGCCACCTCCATCTCATTCCACATGCATTGTGAGCTTTCTCAGGAGTGAGAATTGGACACTGGGCCTTGCTTGCCTTCCAGCTGCAAGAGCCACAGAGCAGGTTTTTGGAGGAAGCCCCTTGAAGCTCATTCTCACTGGCCTTGGGGTTAGAAGACAACCCAGGTTGGGGAGGGGCAGGGGCTCACAGCTCAGCAGTAGCAATCTCCATAGAAATCTCTTCCCAAATCCTTCCTGTCAACTCTCTGTCCCCTTTTTATACCACTGATCTGGCTGGGGGTTGCAGAGTCATGCAATGTGCTCTTGAACATTTGCTTTGTGAAGTCCACACATGGGGCTCTGTCTCACACCCCCTGTGGGTAGCACCAGTCTTTACTGTATGAACTCCTCAGTGGAAAAGGTCATTTTAGCATATTGTGACACCTGTAGTAGGCCCAGCATTTAAATTCTTCTGATTTTAGTTATACCTCCTCCCTACCAAATCTTGGTTGACTTATTCCCTGGGTGGCTCAAATGGTTTGCACTCAGCTACTAACCTAAATATTGGTGGTTTGAATGAACTCAGTGGCACTGCAGAAGAAAGGCCTGGTGACCTACATCAATAAGATCACAGCCATTGAAAACCTTGAGTGCAGTTCTACTCTGACACACATGGGGTCACCAGGAGTTGGAATCAACTCAATGGCAATGGGTAGTAGTAGTAGTTACCCTCCTGACCAATGGCTGGGTCACGGTTACCCTACTAGGCCCCTCTCTCTGCTTTACCTTGGTGCCCACAATTTTGGAGAACTGGCCCCAAATGAATGGCACTGATCTTTTGGAGCTAAACCGATGTTCAGTAGGCGGTCTCACAGATGGGCATTCAGTTACAACTGGATATTCACCACAGGCGGGGGGCAAAGAGGGGAAGGAGACAAGTTGACCCAGTAAACAGTGCAGGCTCCACACTGGTGTCAGCCTGAGAAGAGCGTCAGGACTGAGGGGGGCATAGTATGCGACCCTCAGGCTCAGGTCAGACTCAGGAGGGTGCTGCACTGAGGGGATAGAGTGCTGGTGAAGAAAGGCCCCCTCCTAACTGTGGCTCCTTGGCCTTAGCTGAGTGTTCTGGAGCTTTTCTGGCTCATTTTGTCTGGCTAAGTTCCCTGCCCACCTCTCTTACCAAACTGTACTTTCTCGAGGGAGAACTTTGGTAAACATTGTGAGGTGGGGAGAAGGAGGCGGAGGGCATGCGCGTTTTGCATTTTCTGACTCCCCACTTAAGCAACTGACAGACCCTGGCCAGTCCCTGAGCCAAGCTCAGATCTCTTCAGGAGTGAAAGCTGGCTCTAGTCTGAGCTGTGAGCTGGCACCAGGAGGAGCCTGGCTGTCCTCTGCTCTGGGCTGATGCCCTACTTACTGGCTGAGATGGAGCTCACACCTAGTTCTCATGCTGGGCTCAGGCCCAGTGGCCTCATCTACCCTGCAGCCTCCTTGGGGCCCCAGCTGAGGATTTATGGCTGCCCATTAACTCCATTAAATCCCTGAGCGCTCAGGAACATCTGCTCTGCTGTAGAGCAAGCTGGGATGTTTGCAGTGACGTATATTTAGGCTCTTCCGAGGGCAGATTAGGCTCACAGAGGGATAGACGCCTGGGCTTCTGCTGCCTGGGGAAAAGCCAGGCTCCCTCTTAGCACCACAGAGAGCACACAGGCCCTCTCTGTGCCTTCAGTGGCTGCCCTACAGTATGGCAGCGTCCTCGGGGCTCTGCCTGCTCTCCTGCCTTCCGTGCCTCCTCTCCTATTCTGGCTCTGATGGAGTGGGGGGACATCATAAGTCTAGGACTTCATTTGCCATCAAGTCGGCTTTGATTTATGATGACACCATGTGTGTCAGAGCAGAACTGTGCTCCATGGGGTTTTCAGTGGCTGAGTTTTTGGAAATAGATTGTCAGGTCTTTCTTCCAAGGCATCTCTGGGTGGACTGAAGCTCCAACATTTTGGTTAGCAGCCAAGCACCTTAACCATTTGTACCACTTAGGAACTCCAAGTCTAAACTAGTGTTTCCTAAACCCAGAGGGCTTGTTAAAACACAGATTGCTGGACCCCACACCTAGAGCCTCCGATTCAGTGGATGCGGGGTGGGGCCAGTCATTTGCATTTCTAACAAGTTCCCAGGTGATGCTGATGCTCTTGGTCTGGGGATCCCACCTTGAGAGCCACTGGTTTTCACCAGTCTTGGACTGGGCACTTCCTGGGGAGGTGAGAGGGGTACCAGGACTGATGTGAAGGGTTGGCTGGCTTTAGGCAAGGCAGATGAGGGACAGGTAGGATGAGAAATCTTTGAGATGCTGAGGTCTGAGTAGAGATTGCAGGGACTCTGGTTGCCAAATGTCAAGCTGTTCTGGAGTGTAGGTCTCTCAAGATTCAGAGCGGGCTTGGGACAACCTGCATGTATTGGTTTAAGGGAGAATCAGCCCAGGTCAGTTTCAGAACCAAAGCAACAGAATTTTGGGAGGGTCTGCTGAGCTTGGTTTGTGGGCACACAGGCCCTGTCCCTGCTGCTGTCTGGTTTCCTTTGATGAGTGTGGCCTGCCTAGTGAGGCTTTTGGGGGGAGAGTTCACATCGCAGGTGTGGAAACATTTAATGGGGGGACTGTCCTCTGGAGAGGCAGAAGGACCCCAGCACTGACTATCCAGCTCCATGCCTGGGCAATCTGCCTGGGACACCTTCCCTCCCTCCTGTCCCAGAAAGAATGGAGGTGTGGCTGCTCTGTTCTCCTCAACACAGCTCACAAACAAAAGCTTCCCTTTCTCCCGCAAAGCTGTGAGGGGTTGACAAGGTGTCTGCTTCTCGCCCACACGCGTGTCTCTTTCAGTTTATGAGCCCTTAGGAGGCTGGAGTCCGTGGTCTTTGTTCTTATTTAGCCAAGTGCAGGGGGAAGCTCGTGCAGCAGCTGAAAAACGATGCAGTGATGTGAAAGGTCAGAGCCGCCGTGAGGGGAAGAGATGAAATCTGGGCAGGACAGCCAAGTTTTTTTCAGCAGTGCTGAAGGAGCAGGGAGGGTGAGGGCAAGGGCTGTGGACAATGAGTCAGCTTAGCAAGCCGTAACCCAGCACAGAAGGCTGGCCCCAAACGAGATGGACATCTTGAAAAGTGACACACCGCTCCGAAATCCATCCTGGCTGGGCGGCCTAAAGGAGGCCTTGTGAGGACACCTCTCTCCTGCAAGCGCTCCTTCTGTCCTCCTTCCTTGCATTTCCTAATGCCACCTCTCCCTACCCTGCCCTTACTTGTTTAGCTTTGGTGATTCTTTCTCCAGCTGCCATCACCTGGATGAGCCAGCTGTGTGGCCAGCATGGTGATTCATGGAGCGGGTGGGGAGCAGTGACATCCAGTTAGCACTCAGAGAGGGAGAGGAGAGAGGGAAGGGCCTGTGTTCTTGCCTTTTGGCATAGCTGGAAATTGCGAGAAGGAACCACAGAGGAGAAAACTGAGACTTAGAAAAGTTATTGACTCCTTCAGGGTGGCTATTAGTTGGCAGAGCTGGGATTTGATTCCGGGAGCATGTGGCTCTGGAGTCTGGGCTCCATTTCCTCTACCTCAGAGCCTCTCTCAATCTGAGGTCCCCTCTGAGGCTTTCCTTAGAGCCCCCAGTATGTGTGGGTGTAACAGGAAGGCTCTTATGCCTTTGCATGTAATTTGTCTACACCTGTTCAGATGTTGGAATAGTCTGCTCCGTCTACACAGGTATCAGTCAGAGTTTGTAAGGGAAGCAGAACCACTATGAGTTATGGGAAATGAGGGCTTTTATAGGAATTAACAATTACTTCCACCACGTGGCAGGAGTTGGGCAGAGTGGGAATAGCAGTCAATCTGAAAAGCCAAGCTCCTTCGTCGCCGAAGGGCACCATGAAGGGGAACTTGTGGGGCAGCCGTGGGAGGACAGGGCCTGTAGTTGGGGAGAAGCGCTGGCTGTGGGGTGGAGGGTGAGAACAAGCAGGGACCCACGGGCACGTCTCTGCACCCATCACTGCATTTAACTTCTACGGCCTTTACAGAGCAATGGCTTCTGCTCCACTTCTGCTTCAGAGCGAACGCAGCTTCCTATTTTGTCCAGCGCTAAACTGGGAACCGTCTGGGGAAGGGGATTCTGGGAAACATAGTTCCGGCGTAACCACGTTGTCAATAGAACAATCCGCCACAATATATTTATGAGTTCCTAGATTGCAGGGGTCAATTTGTTTAATTCTCACCTACCTGCTGCTTTCCCACACCCTTATACCATAGGGGAGAAAGAAATAAAACCCTTACGGGGTCCAAAAAAATCTTCGGGGAAGAACTTCTTTCCCTGTAACCAAAATTTTCTGTTTTTCCTTAGGGGAAAGTGCTCACACTAGCCCTCAGTAGACTTTGCCTTGAGCTCTCTGACTAGGGTAACCAAATGTCCTAGTTTGCCCCAGTCCCAATTTACAGTTCCTGTTCACATCCACAGAGCCCTGGTGGCGCAGTGGTTAAAGCACCTAGCTGCTAACCAAAAGGTCTGTGGTTCCAACCCAGCAGCTGCTCTGTGGAAGAAAGATGTGGCGGCCTGCTTTTGTAAAAACGACAGCCTTGGACACCCTATGGGGCAGTTCTACTCTGTCTTATAGAGTCTGCATGAGTTGCAATTGACTTGATGGCAGTGGGTTTGGATTTTTGGTTTATTTACATCTGCTGTGCCAGCATAATGATTAACAACGCCTTTTTGCGTTCTCAAGAGTATGCCGATTTGGGTGATAAATTGTAATCACTTGGCCTTTAGTTCAAAGTGAGTTTACATTTAGGGGCAGATGATGAGGGTGGGGGAGCTCAGAGCAAAGGGACCAGGGCTGCTGGAATCCCCTGTTGCCCCTCTACCTCCAACCACACTGCCTGTCAGTCACACCAGGACCTCGGCTTCCCAGAAATTTCAGAATACCCCGTGTGTTCCTGACCTTCCAAGACTTCCCCAACCCCACAGTCCCGTGCAATAATCCCTTGAAGTAAACCTCTCTCTCTCTTACTATCTCTCTCTCTCTATGTATCTGGTTCTGGCTTGGTGTTGATCTGCCGAGGGAAGCTTGGCCAAGGCCCACGTGGCTCAGTGGCTGCCAGCAACCTCAGCTTTTCCTAAGGTTTACAGACTGAGTCCTGCTCAAGGCCTGTGGTTGCACGTGCTTCGCTCTGCCATTTTCAGAACATGTTTCCGTGGGGGAGGGTAAGGACCAGGAGATGGCGCTCCCGCATGGAAGAAGGTCCCATATGCCCACACCCTCTGCAGTGCCCAAGGCACACAGTATCCGGGTATTCTGGCAAGGTTTAGGAGGTGGAGGGTGGCCGCTTGCTTCTTGGAGAGGAATGAGCTGATTTTTTGAGGGTGGTTTTTCTCTCAAGACAATTCCTATTTTTTTTTTTTCTCCTGTGGCAGTTCAGGCATTTGGGCCTAATCAGAGCACCCACTGCATTCTATAGTGGTAGAAGCCCAGGCTCTGAAGTCAGGCAGATTCCCTGGGCTGACTCTGAGCTTTACCACTCACTAGCCCTGTGACTTTAGATTAATTGCTTAGCTTCTCTGAGCCACAGGGGTCTTCGTCATCAACCTCCCAGCAGGTTGGAGTTAGGATTAAATTAAATAAAGTCCTGGCACAGCACCTTGCCCTGAAGGCACTCACTATCTTCCTTCTTACAGCTCAAAGCAGGTTGCTTAATTCAGCTTCAGCTCAGCAGACACCTGAACCAGGCATAATTCCGCCTAGCACGTTCTCGGAGAGCCATGGGTTGATTATGTCAGTGGTTAATTGAAATTCAAGATTTTTAACATCTGTTTCCTTCAGGTCACCAGTTTGCAAGAGGAACGAATGAAAGAAGAAATCACTATCTCTGTTAACAATGTTACATGCTGTAGGGTAAAAATTAAGATGAATCTTAGCATCAAATCTGCCCTCAGGGAACCTTCTTGTCTAGTAGGAGAAGTTACTCCTCTAGCTATTATAGGGGGTCCCTGGGTGGTGCAAAAGGTTAATGCGCTGGGCTACTAACCTAAGGGTTGGGGGTTTGAGTCCACCCAGATATGCCTCAGAAGAAAGGCCTGGTAATCTACTTCTGAAAAATCAGCCACTGAAAACCCTGTGGAGCCGAGTTCTACTCTGATGAAAATGGGGTCACCATAAGTCAAGTCAACCCAAAGTTAACTAGTTTTAACTATTATAGAAACTAGAAAGATCGGGCCCAAGTAAGTATAGTGATTGGAAAGGACAAAGCTAAGGCTTTGTTTGGGAGGAAGAACGTGCGCATGGGTAGAGGCAGGACAAGGGACCTTGGGCAAGTGCCTCACTGAGCCTCACTTTCATCCTCTATAATATTGGGGTAGTATTACCTACCTCACAGGATGATTAGAAATATTAGGAGCCATTATTTACACAAAGCAATCCACAAGGTGCGTGACACTAGTAATCACCCAATAGCAGTTCCTATGATGCTAGTGTTTATCCTTAGCCATACCACAATTGTAGCTCTGCTGTTCTGCTCAGAATCCTCTAAGCACTTCCTGCCATCTTCACTTCTGTTCTTCTCTGTGGTACTTTTCTCCCCTGAAAATGTTCTCTGTCCACTCTTTTTCCTGCCCAGTGCTCTAAGACCTTAATGGAGTCCCACCTCCCCACGAAGACTCTCCATGTGCCCCCTCTCTCCTCTGAGTTCGTTCCTTCACTCAGCTCTGATCACATGCTGCTTTGGGTTGGCATTGGCTTTCTGAGTACAGATGTGGTCTTACCTCCCCACATGCCCCATGCTGAGTCATGCACACGGTGGCAGCTCATGACAGCTGACAGTCCTCCTCCCTCGTACTGAGCATCGGGGACTTTGTGTGAAGCCAAGCTTGAGGACAGCTGACTGTCTACCCCACACACTCCTCTACTTCCCAACAACACCCTTGACCCTGGCCTCCTCACCCTTATTTCCCAACATGGAGCTCTGGGGTGGCAGAAACCCCAGGAATGAAGTGCGCCCAAGGTCTGAGTAGGCTGTGAACACTGCTTTAGCTCAGTGAGGAGCCTGATGTTGGAAGCATAAACATCCTCACCAGATAAAATATTGGTCCCAGTGTGAAGGTGGATGGCCATCCTGGCCTTCTTTGGCTGTCTAAGCCTAGGTTTTTATAGTAACCCTTTCCTAACCAAGAATAAGAAGCCACAGTTGGGAGGAGCAGCACTTGTGCACGTGTGTGAGCATGTGTATGTGTGTCTAGATGGGACAAAGGCTGGGAAAGGAGATGGAGCTAACGCTTCACCCAGGCTGAACCCCTATATTTACATATCCTAGAAGGGGAGAGATGGAAACTGCCGGATAAAGTACAATTGTTTACAAACTTTTTTTTTCCAGCTATGGCAACTTTTCTTCAAAATAAAGTTGACTCAGAAGTTCAAGGATAAAAGAAGCCAAGGCGGTGAACAGGAGAGGCCCGTGGACACGCTACTAGGTCCACTGCTGAACCTCCTTGTAGCACAAGCTTATTCTTCTTGCTGAAAAAGGAGTGATACGCGTCCTTCTCACTGTTAGAGAGTGCCTAGCGTGGATGTGGTTGGTGTCCGTCTATTGAGTCCGCCCTTGACTCATGATGACTCCATGTGTTCTATATTGTTATGTGCTGTTGAGTCCGACTCATAGCCATCCTATGGGACAGACCAGAACTGCCCCATAGGGTTTCAAAGGCTGTAATCTTTATGGCAGCAGATTGGCACGTCTTTCTCCTGCAGAGCTGCTGGGTGGGTTCGAACCACAGATCTTTTGGTTAGCAGTTGAGCGTGTAACCACTGTGCCACCAGGGCTCCTTGACCCCATGTGTAGATCTTTGCATTTAGCACACACTCAATAAGTTTGAACTTCACGTCCTCCTATGAGGTTATGCAATCTAGTGGTGATAATTTTGCTTTAGTCTCCTGCCTCTCCTTTCTGCTATACCACAAAGCATTTGACAGTGATGCTGGATAGATAGGAGGCTCTGCAGACTCAGGAAGTGACAGCGTTCAGTGAGCTATGTACTTAATAGTGTTGTTTCTGTTTGGGGTAGGTGCAGCAGGAGACCCAGAGAGGGGGTTTGTGTGCAGCGCAGTGTGTGAGTTGTGGGGATGGGGTGTCTGTGTGCGGCCTGGGTGGGGTGCAAGCCCAGGGTAGGCAGTGCAGGCCCTTCTGTGTGGTCTTTCTCGCATTCAGGGCGCGGGAGGCTCCGGTTAGGATTTCACCGTCAGCATTGGAGGAGCTGGGCTGTTTCCAGGAGAGCTGGTTGGTGTTGAAGGGCCATGGCCGATGTCTGTGGGAATGGCACCAGCCTGCCTGGCCTCTGAGGTAGCTGGTTTCCGCTGCGTCCCTGGGAGTGGGCAGTGGTGTCCCAAGCTGGTGGGAAAGGAGGGCCAAGCAGGGGTGGGGACTGGAGCAGTGTGGGGTGTAGCCTGAGGGGAGCCCAGTAGGGAGGCAGGGTGGGAATTTTGAGGGAATAAGGAGAAAAGGATTTGAAAACTGGGATAAGGCATTTCTCTAGCACATGGCTTTATCTCTTTAAATTGAAACCAGCTGGAACATTCCACATGGGATTCTGCTGGGAAATCAAAAAGATTGCAGAGGCGTGGATGGTGAATTGGACTTTTCTGCCAATTGATAGTATATGTGCTGGATTGGGCAACACAGTATTTAGGTGTTGATTTATTTATCTATTAGTTATTGAGCATCTACCATGTTTCTAGCTCTGACTTAAGGAATATGTAAACAGGAGTCATGGAGCCGGCTCTCAAAGAGTTCACAGTCTAGGGGGAGAATGCAGACAAACAGGTGATAACATGGTATGACAGCATCTTCATATTATTCATGCTAGAAAATATCAGTTATACACACACTCACGCACCTGTGTATCTATCTATATGTATATTCACGTGTGTATATATCAAGGTACTGTTCATTGTACTTCACCTCTACTACCTCATGTAATCCCTGCAACAGTGCTATGAAGTAGGTACTACTATTATCATTACCCCAGTTTAAGAAGAGGAAACAGCCCCACCAAGTAACTTTGCTATGTAGCAGAACTGGGCTTTACCCCAGGCAGTCCTTTGCCAGAGAGTCTGTCTTAATTACTCTGCCACACAGCCTCTTGTCAGGGGTGTACAGAAGATGCAAGAGATTAGAAGTAGGAAAGTTTATCTCTGTTTGAGGGAAAGGCATCCAAGGGAGAGGCATCCTAGAGGAACGTGTTGTCTTAGAAGACTTGTTTTCCAAGATTGTGTGTGCGTCTCTATTGGCATGAGGTGGTGGTGGTGGTGGAGAGTTTTCCAAGGAGTCCCAGCATCCCAGGGCATGGATATGAAGGAGAAAAGGCACCCGAAGCCAGGCACAGCTCACTCCAGGCTTTCCTGGGCCAGGTTGGCCCAGGCCAGATGTAGGAAGCCAGGGCATCTCTGCACAATCAGCTCACCCACGTCCCACGTCAGAGGCACTGTCCAGGCCCTAAGACACAAGCCAGGTTTCTCTGGCTGACTGCAGTCCAGCCCCAGGCACTCTTGATGACAACAGCCTGAATCTAGCCAGTTAGAAGACAGAGGAGGGGGTGGGGGAGGGAGAGGAGGGGGAGGGATTTGAGCTGGTCCATTTCCCAGCAGTGATGCCCATCCCACCCACTGACGTTGTGCCAGAGGGGTCAGTGCGAGGATTGTGAGGGGGAGTGTAAGGAGCCGTCTGCAGTGTTGCTCAACCTCCGGCACGTGGAGTCCAACTGCCCGGGTCAGCTGGCCATCTGCGTCTTGTTTAGCATACCTGCTCCTGTGCCCGACCCTCCAGCCCATCTGTACAGTTGGAGGGGAGGTTTGCAGGCAGGGGGGACGCCAGTCTCTGGGTTTTGCTGTGTTTCTCTAACCAAACAGATGCTTAGAAAAATAAACAGACAGGCAAGCCTGGGGAGGGGTTGTGTCAGGCTTAGCTGAGACATGCTGTCCTTCTCAAAGGCTGTTGATGTCCTTGAATGTTCAACATCTGGGGCCAGATACTATGTAAGGCCAGGGTTCTCAGGTCATTGATAATGACAGTATCTAGTTCTTGTTTAAGGCTTTACAGCTTCCAAAGCCCCCAAGACCACCAGCCAATTTGCATTCAAGTTCTTGGACTCCAAACCTTGAGCTCTTTCCTCCACGCCTTATGCAGATTCTCAGCCTTAGTTAGTCTGGGTACCATTACAAGTCCCCTCAGAAGTTCAAGCTGTGATTTTACTGATCTTCAGAATCCCTTGTTTCCTTTAGGACAACAGACTCGAGGAAAGCTGTTGGACAGAGCTCAGAGGGTTTTCAGGGGAGGATATAGGAACTGTTCCCTACAGTCTTACCTTTACCACCCTGGGGTAGTGCAGGAGCCAGGCCTCAGGAAACAAACAGACCTGAGCTTTTGAAACCTGGCTCCATTTGGTGGCATCTTGGATGAGCTACTCAGCTTCTCTGAGCCTCAGTTTTCCTATCAGTAGAGAGGGGGTAACAATGCCTCACTCTTGGGGTTTTGAGAGGATACACAGGGTGAGCAATCAAGAAGTGGAAGCTCCTTCTCATATCTTCCCTGGCTTGTTCCTCAAGTCACTTCTGGCAGAAAAACCACATCCAATTGCTTTGGCCCTTTTCTTTTCTCTTAACTTGCCTGCCTCCTTTCCAAATCACTCAACTCTTAACTAGCCCCTCTTAGTCACCTATTAGACTGAGCACTTGATTACTATACAGCTCCCACTAGAGTATTTGGATAAGGGTTTGGTGGGCTTGGACGAGATACCCTCTAATGGTGCTTAACAGAGTGACTGACTTGCTAACCCATTCAATACAAATTAGCCATGACTATTATTGTTGTTAAATGGGATCCATGAGGGAAAACTTAAAAACAGTCACAAAGTCTTGAGGATGAAAGGGACCTTTTATGGTCATTCTTCTCTGTTTCCTGTTTGGACAAATAAGGCCTCAAAGCAGAGTAAGTTCAGATCTGGGAGTAGATCCCTATAGTAATTGATTCATTCATTCAACAGACACCCAGATATCACAGTAGATGTAAATCTTGAGTAGGAGTTTTAAAAAAGAGAGGAAACTTATTTGGTAAACCAGAGTGAAATTCCCCTCCTGAATGAGGCCTTAAAGGCAGAAACAAGAAAATTGTATAGGAGTCTGCTCATATGCACAACTCAACATCTTGCACTCTGGGAGATGACCCACTCACACAGCTCATACACACTGCATAGTCACAGATGACCTAGTTTCTTTGGATGTTCTGCTTTCTTGTTTTATTTCCACTAATGTATTTGCAGCAATGGTATGTTTGGATCCTTCTCTAATTTGCAGGGAAGGGTGTAAGAAACAGGGGTAGATTTCAAAGCCTTCCATGAGTTTCCACTTCAGTCATTTTACTAAGGCCTCCCCACTTCAATCCATCTGCTGTTCTCCATACACAATTTTGTTATTTCTGCTTTCAAGGCCTAAGCCTGGTTCTCTCTTCTACCCGTAGATTTCAAGAGCTACTAAATACACTGTAGTTAATACAAATATAAAAATTATCTTAGTTGCCTGCTCACCTGCTGAGAGAGGACATGGTGAGTATTATCTGAAAAAAGGGCTCTTGGCACTCCAAAGGTTAGATGGTAACCCCACAAAAGCAGAAGAATCTCTTTAATTCATTTCGTGTTATAACTCAGTATTAGGGTTCTTGTTTGCAAATAAAAGAAATGGCCTTGATTAACATAAGCAGAACATGAATGTTATTGGAAAGGTGTTTGGGAGCTCTTGCAATCTATGGAAAGACTGGAGAACCAAGCTTAGGCACTGCGGTGTGATGGATATGGATGGTGTGTGGCCTTTCTGGCCATGGTCTTATAACTCCCACCCAAATGATTGGGTAGGACTGTGCAAATAATGTAATTGTGGCCCACCAAAGGAACTGGTCAGTTTTGCCATCTGCTAGGCTTAAAAGAGAGCCAATTCCAGAGCAGGAAGAGGATATCATCATCACCAAGGGAGAAGAGCCTGGAGTGGAGTGCGTCTTTTGGACCTGGGATCCCTGTGCTGAAAAGCTCCTGGAACTAGGAGAGAGAGAGAGAGAGAGCTGTAACACTGAAGACAGTGAGAAGTGGTGGCAGAGAAAGTGGCAGGAGAGACTGACAGGAGCAAGAAACCTGAACGCCTTCAGGCAGGAGGCTTGCTGGTGGAGTAAGGTGCCTCGGGGCACTTGGTGGAACTGGAGCTGAGCATCTTCTGGTGGAGGCTTACTGGCAGTGGGGTGCCTTGGGGCACTTACCAGCAGGGCTGGTAACACTTGCCAAGCAGGGCAGAGGGCAAGGGGCTAGAGAGGTGTGCCAGTGGGTATGTCTGAGACTGTCCTGGTGGAAGAACTGTATCCTGAGTGTTCCTGATCCTGAATTATAACCTGTTACTTCCCTAATAAACCCTATAATTGTGAGTATTGTCTGTGAGTTCTGTGTGGCCATTGCAAAGAATCATTGAACTCAGTAGAGAAGTAGAGAGTGCCATAGAAGGGACAGTTGGTGTCAGAATTGGTAAAGATGTCAGAGAGAGGAGGCATGTCTGATGTCTGCCTCATAGAAATCAGACTTGGGCTGTTGATCTTGATTCTCCTTGCCCCTTGTGAAGTTAGAGGAGGTCAGACACCACTCCCATGCCATTTTCACAGGCACAAACCAAGGGAAGCAAGGCCCAGACAAAAGCCTACCCAAGCAGTGGGCTTGGGATGCTGCTTCTGGTGGAATCACCCTGTACACTGCTGCCCCAGATACTTGTCATCAGAAGATTAATCTAATACTTGGCTTTGCTTCACTCACTGAGGAGTTAAAACCCGTGTGGAAGCCTCTGATTGGCCACACTGAGGTCACATGCCCTTTCTCTAGATGCCAAGGAATGGGGGAAGAGGAACTATGTGCCCTCTTTGGGTTCCAGAATAAGGGGACCCTGTCTCCCACCTAATTCGGAATTTCTTTCCCAAGTGGAGAGTGTTTGGATGCTGGGTGGCCCCAAATGACAGAAAACTACCTTGTTTTTTGATCTTTCAGTTACCCCTCAAAGACATTTTGTAATCCAAAGCTACCAGTCTTTGGTTTCATAGCAATTCTGAGACCTGAGGGACTGAGGCGTTTTCCTGACCACTCTTGGGAGGGGTCATCTTTTGAATTCTGATTTATTATTTATTTTTATTGCAGTAATAATATACATAACAAAACATTTACTGTTTCAACATTTTTTACATGCACAATTCAGGGACACTGGTTATGTTCATCCTGTTGTGCAACCAAGGAGCCCTGGTGGCACAGTGGTTAAGCGCTCGACTGCTAACCGAATGGTCAGCAGTTTGAACCCACCAGCCTCTTCAGGGTTGAAAGATGTGGCAGTTTGCTCCTGTAATGATTACAGCCTTGGAAATCCTATGGGGTAGTTCTACTGTGTCCTATAGAGTTGCTATGAATCGGAACTGACTAGATGGCAACAGGTTTGATTTAGTTGTGCAGCCGTTACCACTGTTTTCAACTTTTTCTATCACCCTTAAAACAGAAGCTAGTACCTCCAAAGCAGTGAATCTCCCTTCCCCCTCCCCCTAGTAACCATTAATAAACTTATCTCTTGAATTCTTGATCTGTCTCTTGCAATTCCTTTTAGAAGTTCCACAAAAACTGGATACTATTTCTCTTTAAGTGAAAAGAAATGTAACTGGAATCTCTGTTGCTGGGGTCTTCTACCCAACTGGGCAGCCCCTATGAGGTTCTTGTCTTCTACTGACCAACGAATGACGAGGAGAGGCTCAAGTTTTCTACATGAACAAAGCTTTACTAAGAAAAGTAGCTCGTGAGCAGAGACAAAGGGGGACAGTGCTACGCTAGCCTTTGTCTCTCATGCACAGCTTTTCTAGATCTGGGAGTCTGAGGGCAGGAGCCCTTCCGAGATCCAATTTTATCTTTTTGAAGGCCTGCTGACACTTGGGGGTCCAAGCTAGGGGCACCTTCTCCTCCCCTTTTAAAGCCTCGTATAATGGCTTTGCTATAAGCCCAAAGTTAGGGATCCATATTCTACAGAATCCTGCCATTCCCAGGAAGTATCTAAGTTGCTTTCTGGTGGTGGGAACAGGGAGGTCAGCAATAACCTGCTTTCAGTTGGGTGCTAGTGCTCAGCTTCCTGGGGTTAAGGTGAATTGCAAGTAATGTACCTGACTTTGAGATATTGGGGCTTTCTTGGGGGAGACCCGACACTCACGGTCTCCCAGCAAGTTTAAGGTATTCCTGTCAGACCCTTCTGTTTCGCTAGCTAACAACAGGTCGGCAACGTACTGACGCAACACGCCCCCAAGCAAATGAAGCTCCCTCAATTCCTCAGCTAATGCATTTCCAAATAAATTGGGGGGGGGTGGTCTCTGAAACCCTGAGACAACCTTGTCCATGTGTACTGGGTGGTTTCTAGGGTGTCAGGGTTTCTCCACTCAAAAGCAAAAAGATACTGGCAGTCAGTATGCAACGTTATGCAAAAGAAAGCATCTTTTAAATCTAAAACTGTAAAGTGTTGGGTATTTCCGGGGATTTGGGTTAAGAGGGTGTAAGGGTTGGGAACCATAGGATGTATGTGAATCACTGCTTCATTCACAGCCCTAAGGTCTTGAACAAATCTATAGCTCCCATCAGGCTTTTTGACTGGGAGACTAGGGGTATTACATGGGGATTGGCAGGCCCGAATTAATCCATGCTTTAAATAATGTTCTAATACTAGTTGTATTCCTTTCTGAGCTTCTGGTCTCAGAGGGTATTGTCTTCTCCAGGGGTAAGGTAAGTTTGGTTTTAGTTTTGTAATTACAGGCTTTACATTTCTAGCTTTTCCTGGGGTAAAGATGTCCCATACCTCTGGAGACACTTGTTTTAGAATGTCTTCGGGAGATGAAACTTTGAATTCAGGGGCTCGTTCTTCCTCTAGTAAGAGAAGCTTTGATTCTTCGTCACTCTCTACTTCTAATCTTTTCTCAACAAAACCTTCAAAAGCACCCAATCTGGCAAGCAAATCTCTTAACAGTAAGGGAACTGGACATTCAGGGAAATAAAGAAAGGAGTGGCTTAAAATGTTAGGTCCTATTTCACAATTAAGGGGGAAAGTGAATTTCCTTACCTAATGCTTCCCATCAACCCCAGTGACTGTACATTCGCGGTCAGAGAATGAGCCCCAAGGCTGGGTCAGGACAGAGTAGGTAGCTCCCACGTCTAGTAAGAAAGTGGTTGTCCTACCTGCCACGTCGATGGTAACCCGAGGCTCTGCTGGAGTGATGCTGATGGCTGTGTGTCTGGGAGCTAAGCGGTCTTCTGGGGCTCGTCAATCCGAGCATCTCACTCTGGAGAGCTCTGGGCAGTCCTTCTTCCAGTGACCCTCCTTCTGGCCGTTCCTGCACTGATTTGGCCCCAGCTTTGTTGGCTGCCACATTGAGCTACCCGATGGCCCAGGTCTTCTTGGCCCCTGTGGATTACCCTGAGGTGGTCCATGCGGGACTGCTGCAAGCATTTGGGCATTCACAGTGGACATCAATCGGGCCTGCTTACCCATCTTTTTCTCTTCATGCTCCTCTTCTGCCCAGTCCCTATTATTATTATTATTTTTATTGTACTTCAGGTAAAGACTTAGAGAACAAACAGTTTCTCATGAAACAGTACTACACATATTATTTTATGACATTGGTTAACAACCCCATGACATGTCAACCCTCTCCTTTCTCGACCTTTTTTTTTTTTGTGAAAATACACATAGCCAAAGATAC
>NW_004444000.1:6638411-6678346 GCF_000243295.1 Trichechus manatus latirostris | reverse complement strand
TGATTAGTTTTTCCATCTCTTTGAAGAATGTTGTTGGTATTTGGATCGGGATTGCGTTGTATTTGTAAATTGCTTTGGGTAGAATTGTCATCTTCACAATGTTGAGTCTACCTATCCATGAGCGTGGTATGTTTTTCCATTTATGTAGATCCCTTTGGTTTTCTTGCAGTAGTGTTTTGTAGTTTTCTTTGTATAGGTCTTTTATATCACTGGATAGATTTATTCCTAAGTATTTTATTTTTTTAGGGGCTATTACAAATGGTATTTTTTTCCTGATTTCCTTTTCATCGTTCTCTTTATTGGTGTATAGGCCAGTCCCTATTATTAAAGACTTTAAAGGCCTTCACTACCAGCTGTGAAGATGGGGTCTCAGGTCCTGCCTCTAGCTTTTGTAACTTCCTCCAAATGTCAGGAGCTGACTGGGTGATAAAGTGCATGGCTAGCAGACGCTGCCCTACTGAAGAATCAGGGTCATTGTTAGTATACTTCCTGACCGTCTCAGCTAGTCGTTTAAGAAACACTGCCGGGTTTTCTTCCTTCCCTTGTATTACCTCCTTTACCTTATCATATTTAACTGTCTTGACAACACACTTTTTCATCCCTTCTGACAGGCAAGTTAGCGTATGTCTTATCTTAGCCTGGTCTATGCGATCTTCATAGTCCTATAGGGGATCTGTCTCAGGGACTGCTTCTCCCCCGGTCTATAAATGTTATGGTGTGGGTTAATGGGGGTTAGTGAGTCCGCATGTTCCCTGGCTTTAGTCAAGATTCTAGATTTCTCATCTACGGTGCAACAATGGGTTAAAATGACATTTATATCACCCCAGGTCATATCTAAAGTTAGACTAAGCTTGATAAAATCATCTTTGAATTTATCAGGATCTTCAGAAAAGCTCCCAAATCTCTCCTTACGTAGTATCAGATCAGAGACATGCACTTGGGTGGTTCCCCCATTCCTGTCTACCACTTGTCTTAGAGGGAACAACTTATCCATGGTTGGTACTAGGGGGTATAATCTGCTTCCAGACCTAAGTCCCATAGGGGAAGGTGGGGGACAAACTAAGGGATTAGGTCAGGCAGGTATAGGAGTTAGGCTAGGAGGTGGAAGGGTACACTTGTCTGGGCTGGTGGAGAGCCCACCAGCTTCTCCATGAGGAGTAGCAACTCTGTCTCTTGGGGAATTATAGGGAGGGAGGTCAGTAGAGGACAGCCCTTCAGATGCTGAGGGGGCTGCTGGATGAGGTGAAGCCTGAAAGGAAGGGTCCATGAGCATGTCCTCTCATTCTCTGGGCTTCAAAACAAAAACCTCAAAGGACTTTTCCTTGGGTTTTTTTAATCTACACTTGGTTCTTAGATTGGGGTCCAGGTACGAGGCTATGAACACCTGGATATAAGGAATCTCTCCCCACTTCCCTTGCAAAAGAGATCTAACTGTAAAATGGTATTGTAAGAGAGACTACCATGTTCTGGCCACTTTTCTTGATCTCCTAGGGTGTACTGTGGCCAGGCTGTATTGCAAAAGAATATAAGCCTCTTTTTCTTTAACCCGTTGAGGGTGAAAGAAGACCAGTGGTTTGGTAAGCACACCAGAGAAGAGTCTTTAGGAATGCTGCGTCCGGCTCCCATTTCGATATCTTTTATGACTGATTATTAGGGCTCCTGGCGGCAGATGGACTCCTTGGGAGTGGACCTCTTGATACACTTCAGACCTGATGCTATCGAACAGGCCTTGGCGATATAAGTTTTTTAGTAACTGGTAGCTGGCAAGATCCCTGAGCTTGCGGTGTGTTCCCTTAAAAGATAATTGCCATTGGTTGCTAGTGTTTAACACAAGGTCTAATTTGCACCAGGTCCAGGTCCGACTAACAATCAGAAACCCCCTGTCGGGAGGTTGAATGACAATGCCAAAGGTGTCAGAAGAGGCAGCAAAATAAGGAAAAAAAATTCTAAACATCAGTCAGTTGAATTTAAATACCAGGTACTGAGTTTATGATTTTCACAAAGGCAACAATGAGACTGAACTGGGTGACAGTTAAGAATCGAAACCCTACAAAAGTAGTTACAAACTTGGGGCCACCACAGGCGGGGGCACAGGGAGAAAAAATAATGGGGTATTAGAAATGCACTAACTGGACAAAAAGCCAGGGCTATCACCCACCAGTCACCACTAAATCAAAAGGGGAGTAAAGTAAGAAGGAAAGTGAAATGAGGAAGAAGAGAGGGAAAGAGTCAGAGTGACAGGAGTCGAAATACTGCCGGTCAGAAGAGTCAGGGGCAGCCAGGGTGAGACTAAGAAAAGGTGCTTAAGGTGGCGTCCAAATAGAGAAAGCCAGTTACTAGGTCTTACAGGTCTTGGGGCCAAGTCCCCTCACTGCAGACATGAGGTCTAACGGGTCTCGGGGCTGAGCCCCTCACTGCAGACTACATCAGGTCTCAACTGAGGGGAATCACTCCATTCGTGAGGCTCCCGGATTGCGCAGGCCCAGGCAGGCGGCTTTTCAACCCAATCTGGGTAGGGTATCTATTGAGCATACCCGATTTAACCGGAACGCAGAGGGACTCGTGTCCCTGTTTCAAAGTAAAAGATAGATCCTCTGTTCATGTGGAAGCCCGGATGAGAGAAGCAGGTGTGGAAATTTACTCACCGGACGGAGGGACACATGACGGAACAGAGGCTGTGTTAACTTTAGTCGCTACCAGATGGGAAAAGGAAGGATGGTATCAAAGATGGCGCCTAACGTGGGACAGGAAGAGAAAAGAAGATGGCGCCAGACAACAACAACAGATACATTGGCCCAACCTAAAATAAAAAGAAAAGTTACCCAAGTTCCCGGCTTTCCCCAGGAACTGAGAATAAAGCAAAGATAATAAAACAAGGAGGTTTCAAAGCCCGGGCAGATTTTTGGGTCCTTCTATCCCCCTTTGTTTCTTGAAGACCTAGTCCTCTCAACAGGGGGTCTCTCCTGTGATCTTGGAAACTGAGCTCCTCAATGGAGAATAGTGACTCCGTGAGCCAGAGGCACTCTGCTCGCTGTCTCTGGACTGATCAGGTCTGGACAGGCGCCTTTTTCAACCTCACCAGGTCGTGAGGTGTCTGTTACAGCCGCCCACCAATCATACAAAATGACCCAGAAGAGAAAGGAGAATGTAAAGGAGCGAGTGAAACAGGAAAGATAAAAGATTTGCCCGTGCAGAAACAGGGGGCTGAGAATAGAAGTCGGGAGGTCACTCACCAAGAGGCGGGATGCAGGACAAAATGAGTCCTGGCAGCTGCTTGCCGTCCGCTGTGGTCTCGTAGTCTCCCGAGTTCAGGTCCCGAGTTCCCCAGAGATCTTCCGAACCTCACCTGGCTGGCTCGCCAGAAAACTGTTGCTGGGGTCTTCTGCCCAACCTGGGCAGCCCCTATGAGGTTCTTGCCTTCTACTGACCAAGAATGATCAGGAGAGGCTCAAATTTTCTGCAAGAACAAAACTTTACTGAGAAAAAGCAGCTCACGAGCGGAGACAGAGAGGGACAATAGTATGCTAGCCTTTGTCTCTCCGAATAAAGGGTTTACAAGGGTTATGAAAGTTTCTAGGCGGGCCAATTGGTTTCAACTTTATTCATGAAAGTCGTGTGGGTTTTTGGGAAAAGGCTGTGTCAAGTGCACGTGCAAGAGGTAATTCAAGATGGAACCCGTAACAAAGGCTCCTGGGACTGGATGGCAGGACTTATTATGGGGTGCTGCGCCTGCGCAGTCCCCCTGTTGTGCCGGCTCAAATCGTGTTGCGGATCTATCGGTCACCTTGTGGATGTCTGCACATGCTCCAGGGACCGGATCCGGCCGGTTCTTCTGAAAAACATCAAGGAAGTACATTGAGAGCTGGGTGGGTTGTTCTTTCTTTATTGCATGTTCCAAGATAATGGGTTTTGTGTCATTAGTTAAGCACATGTTTTTAGTTCAGTGTTCTTTACCTAGGGGCTCAGTCCTTTTTCCCTTCCCTATCTCATCTCCACTTCCTCTGAGAGATTCCTGCCAACTGCCTTTTGTTGCCCTATATTACATACATCAGAGGCAGTGAGTTGGGAAGGAGAGACAGGGGCCACTTAGTATCTTTGACGTTTTTTAGCTTTTCCTTGATTTGACAAATGGCATAAGTTCACTCTCTCTCATTGGTTAGGGCCCAAGTTAAAAACTGTGAGCCACTTAGATGTTTGGGATCTGATCGCACTTTTTGTCTTCATCCCTTGGTGGATCTGATTTGGGTTGACTATGGATTTACCTAATAGAATCAGAAGGAATGGTTGGAGAACCTGGGTAGAGATGTGCTTTTGAGTCCCTCTTTGGAATTTTGCTTGTACTAATTTACTGGAATGAGAAAATTTGGCCCTGGCCCTGATGCAGGCTGAGAAAGTTTATCTTCTTTAAAAGAGCCCACCCTCAATTTGACTAAGGTTCTATGATGATTCAGGGAGGGATAACCCAGCTCTTTTGCTTTGCTCCCTTCTCTTTCTTGCTCCCTTTGACCATTTATTGCTTCTTAATGCTGCCACCAAGGATGAAAGAAGGAAGAGGAACTAACCTCACAGGCAGATGGGATATCAGGGAGTGATTATTCGTGACCTTTAACTCTGCTTTTCTTCCTTTGTCCTCCTTCTCCTCTTCCCTGGGGACAGTGACCCAGAGCCATTCCTTCACTATCACACTTCCTTCACAGACCAGCAGGCCCATTCCAGGACACAGATCTGTGTGAAAGCTCTCCAGAGCTGGTGGGAATGTTGCTCCCAGAACCAATCTAACTTGTTTCAGAAGCTTATCTTCTGGCACTTGCTCTTCCAAAAAAAAAAAAGCTTTAAGCAGGAGCATTAAAAAAAGGCAACCCAAGGGTATGTGAAATGGAGCCAGTTATATGTGCAGACTCACAGTCCACCCCGGGGACTATAGTGAGAATGAAATGAATGTTGCCTAAGCCTTTTCCCTACAATTTGTAGAGATAAACTAACATTCCCAACTTACTTTTCACCAAGCCACACTCAAGGTCATTTGTTGTAGCCCTTTCATTAGCTATGTTGGGTCCAATCAGCTGTGACTTGGGTATGGGTTACCAGGTAGAATATGGCCACCTACAGCTACCCCCAAAGGAGGGCTGTGCATAGGCCAGCTTCACTGGAAGAGGGAGTGGGACGAGCTGGATACATGGATGACATCTCTGTTAGATGTTAGGAAGAGTTAGTAAGGGATTGAGGTAGCTGTCTGCATGTGCTTATGCGCACAGGAATGCATGTGAGGGGGAATAAGTGTGTATTCCCTGGGTCCTCATATTGACTTCAGATGGGTGTTTGAGGTGGAGAGGTGGGGACTGGGTGACAATGCTGGCAGAGGAGAAGGTGGTGGCACTGGTAGAGTGGAGTGTCTGCAGCAAGAATGGTGGGAGGTGCTGATAGAGTGGAGTGGCTGCGACACAGGGATGATAGGAGGCACTGGGAAATGTGGGTGGCATGAAACTGATTTTACAGTTGAATGGCTCTTGAAAATTTTTTAGGATTAAAAGGATGAAAAAAAATTATTTTTAAGCTGAAGAAATTATTTAATTTTTCCCTTTTTTTGTTTTGTTACTTTTTATGTAATAATTTGAAAAACTCCCTCAAAAAACAACGAAAAACCACCAAGTTCCCAAAATGGGTTCGAGGTGCAGCAAGCACAGTAGAGGTCTGTGGGAAGGAGAGGCCCAGGCTCAGAGGGCTTGGCTGGTTCAGGGTTGTGCCCCATGCTGCTCACCTCCAGCCCTGCCCAGTGCAGCCAGATCCCTATGCACTCATTTGGAAAAGCTGCTCCGTATCTTTATCTTCTGTTTTGGTTTTATTGCCATGTTCTTTCTCCCCTTTAAACTGTATCCAATCAAATTGGCACAGATTAGGTTTGGGAAGGCCAGTTGGAGCCAGCATATTTCTGCTGCCTGTCGAATTCCGGGATTTCTGCTTCTTTAGCTGTGGTGGTTAGGATTGTGTATCAGCTTGGCTGGGCCATGATTCTCAGTGTTTTGGCAGTTGTATAATGTTGTGATCACTTCTCTGTTTTGATATGTGATCACCCCCATGATGGGATCTGCTGTGAGTAGTCAATCAGTTGAAAGGGAGTTTCCTCGGGCCTGTGGCCTGCATCCAAATATAAGTTGACATTCTGGCAAGGCTCTGGACTTTTTGCTGGCACTGGATCCTGCAGCTGGCTCCTGTTTGTCTGACCTCCAGTTCTTGGGACTTGAGCTAGCAGCTTACCTGTGGTCTTCCCTGCCAATCTTGGGATTCATTGATCTTTGCAGCCTGTGAGCAAGAGCCCTGCTCTCTGACCTGCCGATCTTGGGTTCGCCAGCCCCCGCAGCTTCGTGAGTCAGGAGAAGCCTATATCCAGACCCATGGACTTGGGAAGTTCCAGCCTCTACAACCGTGTGAGCCATTTCCTTGATATAAATCACTCTCTCCCTCTATACACTTTACTGGTTTTGCTTCTCTAGAGAACTCAGCCTAAGATGCTTTCCACCCTGCCCTCTGTCCCCAACTCACCCTGCTGGTACTGACATCATGGCATCCCCTTTTCTTACAGTGTTTTTAAAACTCTGCCCATACATTTAGGTGTTGGGGGTGGGGGCAGTAACTTAAAAGGAACACATTTTCACCAACATCATTATACATTCAGATCTCCTTTTGCCCCATATATCTCCATTTTGAAGACACAGAACACTGATTTATGGTGAAACAAATTCCACTGCCTGGTGTACTTAACCAATGAGTGTGAATTTTGTATTATTGCTTATTTGGTTCTTTGAACAGTAATTTCCTTTTCTTGCCCAATTTTAGCTACTGAGAGGACAGTTGAGACACAGAATTTTAGAACTGGTGGAATTCTTTAAGAACATGGGTGTACCCATTCCAAAAAAATCAAACCCCTTGACATCGAGTTGATTCTGACTCATCGTGACCCTATAGGACAGAGTAGAACTGCCCCATAGGATTTCCAAGGCTGAAATCTTCACAGAAGCAGACTGCCACATCTTTCTCCCACAGAGTGGCTGGTGAATTTGAACTGCTGACCTTCTGGTTAGCAGCTGAATGCTTAACCACTGTGCTCTGAGTTAGCCGCCTCCAAAGTCACACAGTTTGGCTTCAATCAGAGCAGCTCCATGCATAATGATTTCGTATCTTGAGCTTCAGTAAATTGGAAACCCCTCTGTGTATTTCATGCACCTTCCCTGTTTAATAGAAGGACAAAATTGTGGTCCAGACAATAAAGGTAAAAGAAAACAAATATCTTCAATCTAGAGCTCTAG
The DNA here is from genome assembly GCF_000243295.1 of Trichechus manatus latirostris. NCBI lineage: Eukaryota > Metazoa > Chordata > Mammalia > Sirenia > Trichechidae > Trichechus > Trichechus manatus. Next base: position 6,671,042 of record NW_004444000.1, on the reverse strand, counting down.
TTGCTTACAACCTAACCAAACGCTTAACCACTGTGCCACCAGGGCCCCACTTCCAACCTATCCATTATTAAAAAGGAAAAAACAAAACAAAGGCAAACCAAAGCCCTAATATTTTAATATTTAGGTAACATTTATCAAGACAGAGTGGAAAGGCTTTACATAATCCTGAGGAGGAGTGCTGAAGTTTTTGTCAAAAATGCTTCTTTTGTTTGCAGGGTGGAAGAAGATTGTTGTCACTGTAAACAACTGCAGCTTGGGACAAGCATGGACAAAGGACTTCAATAGACATTTCACCAAAGAGGATATTAAAATGGGCCCCTAACACATGAAAACATGCTAAATGTCATTAGTCTTCAGAGAGATGTGAATCAAAACCACAATGAGATACCATTTCACTCCCATTAGGATGGCTAAGGAAAAAAAAGAAGGAAAACAACAAATGCTGGCGAGAATGTGGGGAAATTAGAACCCTTATCCATTGCTGATGGGAATGCAAAATGGTACAGCCATTGTGGAAAACAGTGGCAGTTTCCCAAACATCTAAAAATAGGACTACCATATGACTCAGCAATTCCACTGCTAGATATTTACCCAAGGGACTTGAAACCAGTAATACGAACAGACATATGAACACTAACGTTTATTACAGCATTATTCACAATAGCCAAAAGGTGGAAACAACCTAAATGTCCATCAACAGATGAATGGATAAACAAAATATGGTGCATATATATAGACAGAAAGAGAAATGAAGTCTTGATACATGCTACAACATGGATAGAGCTTGAAGACATTATACTGAGTGAAATAAATCAATCACAGAAGGGTAAATATTGTATGACCTCACTTATATAAAAAGACAAGAATAGGCAAATGTATAGAGACCAAAGTTGATTAGTGTTTACCAGGGGTGGGAGGGCAGGGGTTATTGCTTACGGAGCACTGAGCTTCAGTTTGTGGTGACAGAAAAATTGCATTGATTAAGGGTGAGGATTGCACAATTAGTGTAATTGATGTCAATAAATTGTACACTTGTAAAAAGTTGAATTGGCAAATGTTGTGTGATAGATATGTTTGCAACAACAACAAAGCAGCAGCTGCTGAGGCTGCTTAAGTACAACCAAATACCTCATGGCATTTGGTTTCTTGGTTTGGAAGTTTAGGGTCATGGTTTTTTGGGACATCCCAGTTAATTGGTCTAATATTGTGTTTAGTGCTTCTGTTCTTCAACCTAGTTTGTTGTGTAGTGCCTGGGTTCTTAGAACCTTGCAAGTGGCCATCCAAGGCACAACAGTTGGCCTCTATTCACCTGGAGCATCAGAGAAATGAGCGAGTCAGGAATAGGAGGAGGAAATGGAGTGCGTGGCTAATTGCCTGCAGGAACAACTGCCTCCTTTGCCATGAGACCAAAAGAACTGGATGGTGCCTGGCTACCATTACTGAAAGTTTTGATCAAAGGTTCTATAGAAGAATCCTGATTAAAAGAGGGAAAATGCAGAACAGAATTTCAAGTTCTCATGGAATCCAGATTTTCTGGAGCCATGGAGGCTGGAAGAACCACCAAAACTATTGCCCTGAGATAATCTTTAAACCCTAAACCAAAAATGTCTGCTTTAAAACAATAAAACACAAACCAAACCAAACCAAATCCATTGCCATTGAGTCAATTCTGACTCATAGTGACCCTATCGGACAGAATAGAACTGCCCGTAGGGTTTCCAAGGAGAGGCTGGTGGATTCGAACTGCCAACCTTTTTTGTTAGTAGGTGAGCTCTTAACCACTGCACCACCAGGGCTCCAAATAATAGCTTAATTAGTAAAGAACGTCTGCCTTGAGCTTTGAGGTCTTTTAAGAACTGTCTATATGGCATCAGTGTGACAACAGCAACTCAGAAGATTAGATAGGAAACTTAGTAGTGAGTTTATGTTAATGGAGGAGGAACAATTTGAAAAAGGTGGGTGAGAATGGTTCTACAACTTGAAGAATGCAATCAATGTCACTGAATTGTACGTGTAGAAATTGTTAAATTGGTTTGTGTTCTGCTCTGTATATTTTCAGCAACAACAAAAAATAAACTATATTTTAAAAATTGTGGTAAATATATATGTAACACAATGTTAGTCATTTCAACATTCTTCATATGTACAATTCAGTGACATTAATTATGTTTATCATGTTGCGCAATCATTGCCATTATCTGTTTCCAAATTATTTCCTCACCCTTAACAGAAGCTCAGTGTTCCCTAAGTAACGAGTCCCCCTTTCTCCTTCCCCCTTGCCTGTCCTTGGTAACCACTAGTAAATTTAGGTCTGTATACACTCGCCTATTCTAGATATTTCATTTAAGTGGATTCATACGATATTGGAACAACCGTCGTTTTTATATCTTAAGAACTACTAAATGGTGGTGACATAGTGACAGAGATAAGTTCCAAATGTTGGATTACAATGTTAAGGCTGCAGATTAAATATCTAGATTGCGGACAGGTGTTCTTTGGGTGTCGAATGTAACTGAGGTTGAGATAACAAGCTGGTAGAAGAAGAGCTTGAAGATTGCCTGGTGATCTATTTCCACCACCATTACTCCTCTGCTAGAAATACCTTGCTTGTTGCAATTCTTACCTGAAAGATCTTGCTTGGCCTCCAAGGGGCTGAGTGGCAACAGTTATAACAAAACAGAACAAAACAAAACAAGCCAGGAAACCCAATTTGAAGCTCATCTATGCAATTGTGCAGTGAAATCTGATTTCAACCTACCTTAATATCTTGAACTGTCCGGATGACTTCCTGGGTGATGATTTACAACAACAATTCAAAAAATTTTGAATTTATATCCTAGACAATGACAATAAACATTTATCTATAATCTATCAAAATATTATACCATTTCTTAATCCTTAATTCCTTCACTCATTAAAAATTATTGGATTATAGGGATCTTTTGATCACAGAACTTGAAGGGACCTTACAGATCATCTAATTCTGTAGTTTGCAAACTATTCCCCAAGGAGAGAGAGAGAGAGAGCATGCACAAGTGAGAAAAAGAGTGTTAAGGGTGAGGGGGTGGGGTTAAATGGGAGCCTTTGGGCTCCCCAGCCCTGCTTCAACCAGGGAAATGCCTATGTGGTTGGCTATTCATATTATTGCCTGGTAGAAATTGAGAGGCTATAGTCACTGATATAAGCAGAAATTTGGTTAAATAAATCATGGTTTTCAAGCTTTTTGTTTAGCAATGGAATTCTTTTTTTTTTCCTATACCAAATCTTCTGATTAAACACACACACACACACACACACACACACACACACACACACACACAACTGGACCAATAAGCAGCATCATGATAAATGGAGAAATATTGAAGTTGTCAAGGATTACATTTTGCGTGGATCCATAATCAACGCCCATGGAAGCAGCAGTCAAGAAATCAAATGACGTATTTCATTGGGCAAATCTGCTGCAAAATACCTCTTTAAAGTGTTGAAAAACAAAAATGTCACTCTGAGGTCTAAGGTGTGCCTAACCCAAGCCATGGTATTTTCAATCACCTCATATGCATTTGAAAGCTGGACAATGAATAAGTAAGACCTAAGAAGAATTGATGTCTTTGAATTACCGTGTTGGCGAAGAATATTGACTATACCATGGAATGCCAAGAGAACGAACAAGTCTGTTTTGGAGAAGTACAGCCAGAGTGCCCCTTGGAAGCAAGTATGGCAAGACTTCGTCTCAAGTACTTTGGACATGTTATCAGGAGGGACCAGTCCCTGAAGAAGACATCATGCTTGGTAAAGTAGAGTGTCAGTTATAAAGAAGAAGACCTTCAATAAGGTGGATTGACACAGTGGCTGCAACAATGGACTCAAGCACAACAATGATTGTGAGGATGGCACAGGACTGGGCAGTGTTTCGTTCTGTTGTATGTAGGGTTGCAATGTATATATACACTTGTTGCTGTTGAGTCAATTCTGACTCATAGCGACCCTGTATGAGTTTTATATATACATACATTTGTTGTTGTTGTTAGGTGCCGTTGAGTCTGTTCTGCACTTTTCCATGGTCTCTTTGCACAGATATAGTCGATTTGATTCCTGTGCATTCCATCTGGTGAGGTCCACATGTAAGTAGCATTTCATGTTGTTGAAAAAAGGTGTTTGCAGTGAAGAAGTTGTTGGTCTTGCAAAATTCTATCATGTGATCTCCGGCATCATTTCTATCACCCAGGCCATATCCTCCAACTACTGATGCTTCTTTGTTTCCAACTTTCCCATTCCAATTACCAGTAGTTTTCAATGCATTTTGATTATATCTTTGATCTATTTCAGACTTCAGAAGTTGGCAAAAATCTTCAATTTCCTCATCTTTCACATTAGTTGTGGTTGTGTAAATTTGAATAATAGTTGTATTAACTGGTCTTTCTTGTAGGTGTATGGATATTATCCTATCACTGACAGCATTGTACTTCAGGATAGATCTTGAAATGCTCTTTTTGATGATGAATGTGACACCATTCCTCTTCCATTTGTCATTCCCGGCATAGTAGACCATAGCCTATTTCAGCTAACTAATGTCTAGGATATCGATCTTCATTCATTCCATTTCATTTTTAACGACTTCCAATTTTCCTAGATTCATGCTTCGTACATTGCATGTTACAATTATTAATGGATGTTTTCAGCTGTTTTTTCTCATTTTGAGTCATGCCACATCAGCAAATGAAGGTCCCGAAAGCTTGACTCCATGCTTGTCATTAAGTTTGATGCTACTCTGAGGAGGCAGCTCTTCCCCAGTTGTCTTTTGAGTGCCTTCCAACCTGAGGGGTTCATATTCTGGCACTATACCAGACAATGTTCTGCTGATATTCATAAGGTTTTCACTGGCCACTTTTTTCAGAAGTAGACTGCCAGGTCCTTCTTCCTAGCCTGTCCTAGTCTGGAAACTTGGCTGAAACCTGTCCACTATGGGTGACCCTGCTGGTATTTGAAATACCCCAGTGGCATAGTTTCCAGCATTACAGCAACACACAAGCCACCACAGTACGACCAACTGACACATGCGTGGGTTTATATATATGTATATAAATCAAAACCAAATCTGTTGCTGTCGAGTTGATTCTGACTCATAGCGACCCTATAGGACAGAGTAGGACTGCACCATAGGGTTTCCAAGGAGGGCCTGGTGGATTTGAATTGCTGACCTTTTTGTTAGCAGCCGAGCTCTCAACCACTGTGCCACCAGGGCTCCTATATATATATAAAACCAGTTGCCATCGAGTTGATTCTGACTCATAGGGACCCTATAGGACAGAGTAGAATTGCCCCATAAGGTTTCCAAGGAGTGCCTGGTAGATTTGAGCTGCTGACATTTAGTTAGCAGCTGAACTCTTAACCACTAAGCCACCAGGGTTTCCATATATATATATGTGTGTGTGTGTGTGTGTGTATACATACCATATATAATAATATATATTATATATATAATCTATAAGATAGGTAAAATCTATAAAATAGATAAAACCAGAATGGATCTGACTGAATAAAGGGTGAAGGGCCCAGAGCCCCACAAGTTTGGCTTCCTTAATTCTTCTCAGATACTTTCAGGTGACTTTAGAATTTCGGGGGACACTGCATGGAAGCCACTACTCAGGACAAAAGTATGTGTAGATGGAATTTGTTCAGATGCAATGACGTGTTTCACTGAGGTATAACCACTGCAAGCAGATCACGTGGAGGAAGGTCATAGAGACACTGCAAGGTCACATTTCTAATGACCAGCACAGTGACAGCCATTGGGAAGCAAAGGTAGAAACAGGCCAGCCATTTATAATCATCCGATGACAGCTGGGAATGGACAGTGATGAAGCTTATTATGAAAGGGGTGAGTGAGGCCACCTGCAAAAAAAGCCAATCTGAAAATAGCACCAGGTACCAAACTAGTGATACCTCTGGAAAATTCCAAGGAAAGATGACTTGGTTTATATGGGGCATGGAAAGACTTAGGTCACTGACTACAGCAGCTGAAGCTCATGTTCTAACACTAGGATCAGTAATCTGCTCATTTTACTCGACTCCTGCTTGGTCCCTGTGCTTATCTCAAATAGCACATACCCTGCAGGCAGGATCCTTTAACCCCCATGACTTGCTGGGGCCACCCCAGCCTAGCGGGCCTCCTTGTGCTTGCTCAGTCATGCACTTTTTTTTTTCTCTCAGTTCATTTTTTTTCTAAATCTTATTTGTTGTAGTTGCTGAGAATCTACACAGCAAAACTTACACCAATTCACCAGTTTCTGCATGTACAATTTAATCACACTGATTACACTCTTCAAGTTGTGCAACCATTATCACTCTCCTTTTCTGAGTTGTTCCTTCCTCATTAACATAAACTCAATGCCCTCTAAGGTTCCTATCTAATCTTTTGAGTTGCTGTTGACAATATGATCCTATATAGATAGTTCTTAAAAGGGCTGAATGCTCAAGGCAAACCTTTTTTACTAGTTAAATTATTGTTTGGCTTTAAGATGACTTCGGGGGATATTTTTGATTTAAGGTTTAAAGATTAACTCAGGGCAATAGTTTCAGGGGTTCATCCACCTGAAAAAGGCTACAGAAAGTCTAGAGCCCATAAGAATTTGAAATTCTGTTCTGCATTTCCCCCCTTTTGATCAGGATTCTTCCATAGAATCTTTGATCAAAATGTTCAGTAATGGTAGCCATGCACCATCCAGTTCTTCTGGTCTCATGGCAAAGGAAGCAGTTATTTATGAAGACAATTAGCCACACATTCCATTTCCTCCTCCTGTTCCTGACTCTCCTTTCTGTCTTGCTCCAAATGAATAGAGACCAATTGTTGTGCCTTGGATGGCTGCTTGCAAGCTTCTAAGACTCCAGGCACTACACAATGAACTAGGAGGTAGAACAGAAGCACTAAGACATTATGAGGCCAATTAACTGGGATGTCCATGAAACCATGGCCTAAACCTCCAGCCCAAGGAACCAAATCCCATGAGGTGTTTGGTTGTACTTAAGCAGCCTCAGCAACTATTGTTTGTTTGTTTGTTTTTGTCAATGTATCTATCACACAAGTTTTGCCAATTCAACTTTTTACAGGGGTACAATTTATTGACAGCAATGACAATAATCAGCTGTGCAACACTACCCTTAATCAATGTGATTTTTCCATTACTGTTAACTCCTGTTTTTCCCCTCCCTCCTGCCCCTAGTAACCAGGTAACCACTAATAAACTTTGTTCCTATACATTTGCCTTTTCTTGTATTTTTAGATAGTGAGGTCAGTTATACAGTATTTGTTCTTTTGTGATTGGCTTATTTTGCTCAGCATGATGTCTTCAAGCTCCATCCATACTGTAGCATGTATCAAGGTTTCATTTCTTCAACTGGCTGAGTAGTATTCCATTGTATGTATGTACCACATTTTGTTTATCAATCATCTGTTGATGGGCATTTAGGTTGTCTCCACCTTTTGGCTATTGTGAATAGTGTTGCAGTGAACACTGGTGTACAAGTCTGTGTTGGAGTCTCTGCTTTCAAGTGTTTTGGATACAGGCAGGCCCTGGGTTACGAACGAGATCCGTTCCTAACTGTGTCTTTAAGAATCTGAAGGTATGTCAGAACAGGTATATATGGTTCTTATTCAGTCTTACTTTAGTGCAAGAAAAGGCTTGAAGCCTTTTCAATGATTTAAAAGCTGCACATGTAGCAAATGATGGTGATTGTGATGAAGAATTTGTGGCAATAGGGGTTGGTTCAATCGTTTCAAAGTGAGGGCAACTCAAATAACATTAAAGGGCAAGTAGGAGTTGTCTGTAAGTCAGACGTTTGTAACCTGAGGACTGCCTGTGTATACCTAGGAGTGGAATTGCTGGGTCATATGGTAGTTCTATTTTTAGTTTTTTGAAGAACCCCACACTGTTCTCCACAACAGCTGTACCATTTTGCATTCCACCAGCAATAGATAAGCGTTCCGATTTCCCCACATCCTTGCCAACATTTGTTATTTTCCTTTTTTTAATCTTAGCCATCTTAAAGACCCAATAACCCATTGCTGTTGAGTCAATTCCGACTCATAGCGACCCTATAAGACAGAGTAGAACTGCCCTGTAGGGTTTCCAAGGAGCAGCTGGTGGATTTGAACTGCTGACCTTTGGTTAGTAGCCATAGTGCTTAACCGCTGCTCACCAGGGCTCCATCCTAGTGGGAGTGAAATAGTTTCTCATGCTGGTTTTGATTTGCATCTCTGATGGCTAATGATGCTGAGCATCTTTTCATGTGTTTGGTGGCCATTTGAATGTCCTCTTTGGTGAAATGTCTATTCAAGTCCTTTGCCTGTTTTATGATTGGGTTATTTGTCTTTTTGTTGTTAAGTTGTTAAAGGTTTATATATATTTTGATTATTAGATTCTTGTTGGATATATGGTTTCTGAAGATATTTTCCCAGTCGGTAGCTTGTCTTTTCACTTTTTTTGGTAAAGTCTTCTGACAAACAAATGTTTTTAATTTTTATGCGGTCCCATTTATTTATTTTGTCTTCTGCTGTTTGTGCTTTTGTTATTATATTAGATAATCCAGTGTGGAAAGCTAGGCCTGACAGTGTTGCCCCTGCTTGTTCTTCTAAGAATTTTATCGGTCATGCTCTTTGTATGTGGAGGTCAGGATTTCCTGAATGACCAGGTCAGAGCTAGGCGGAGTATGATCTGGGGTAAAGTGTGGAGAGGAGAGTCACAACAAACTGGTGGGAATACTCACGGCAGAAGGTGAAGAAAGCATTTGATTTTAGCTGGGGACTAATGAGTAACAGGTTTTAAAACTTTTTAACCCAGTGATAAGATTTCCTTAATAAAGACCACTTAAGCCGATAGCTCAGAAAACAAACCTTCATTGGCCCCATTGTAGCTTTTAACTCTGGGGAAGTCTTTGAACATGCCTTGGGTTGTTAGCATTCATGTCTGTACAATAGGTTACCGAAAACATGCTAACCTGCAGGAGATGCTTCAAATCCATGCCTGGTGAGCTGGGTGGTTGTGTTGTTTGCCCTGAGTCATCTCTCTGGCATGGCCCATCTTATATGACTTTATAACTTTTTCAGCGGCTTGGTTGTTGGTGGGGGTAAAGTCTGTGGTTTAAGAATGGACTCTTTCTCTGTGGGAAGCAAAAAGGCTGGTGGTGCAATGATCCCTGGCCTGGACCTTATTAGCACAGTTAATTAATTCTAATGACAAGTATTTACTGTGCATTGAATATACCAAGCACATGCTCTAACTGATTGAGATTATCTGATGTGGTAAAGGAGAGTGGGTTTGAAAAATTAATGATTTTAAAAGGTACTTACGGACCTAAGGTTCTGGAATTACATGCCAAACATTATTCTTGCGTTAAAAACTATTCTTGACTGTAGAAGCTTGTCCCTGAGGCCTGGGTTGGCTGTCTTGCCTCTTCTACTGTTGGGGGAAGGGAGGCAGTTCTTGGCTCTGAGCCAGTGTTAGTAATCCTTACAGCCGACTCCTGTCTTCTGGGTGGGCCTGCGTCTTTTGTTACATATTTGTCCCTAAATCCAGACCACTTCGGAACTTTCATGGAGAATGCACCCAGGAGCTGTGAGGTAGGCAGGCTGGTGGGTCCCCAGGCCAAATTTGTTCTGCTTCCCTTCTGTGCTTTAGCATTAATTCATTTGTTTGTATTTGGAAAAAAGATCTCTCATTATTGTCTATTCTTTATTTCCTGGAATTTGATATGAAAGTTGCCATTATTTTAGTTAGTGGTCCCCAAAGGAATAAACCATTTGAACAACAACAACAGCAACATTTCTCTATGGTGTGGGTTTCAAACTGACTTTTAAGTCTGGGTGTCCATTCTGGTTGAATTGAATGTGCACTGAATTTGGGGTGAGTGTAAGAGGGTTTTATTTATTTTTAAACTTCTCTTGGCTGTAATGGAAACCAGCTGCTTTTCCAACAAGTGCATTGCGTTTCCCACAGAAAGGCTAGCAGACAAGCTAAAGCTACAAAGGTTTCATGTGTTTTGACTTTTTATAATTGAATCTACTGATGTTTTACCTTTTATATTTCAGTCCTTTAGCACTTGATTGTGGATTGATTAATGCATTCACTCCTGATTCCTTCTGTACTTTTGGTTTGTTGAAGAGAGATGTGGGACCTCTCCATCACTTGCTCATGGGGATGGCAATGGTGGATCCCCTCTTGAGAAGGGTGGCCCCATTGAGTTTGACTGTGGAGTGAGACCCAACTTCTCTCCCTTCTGCATGAACCCCAACTCAGAGTTCAAGCTGGGCACATCATTTTGGATACCAGGAGAACATGTTTTCACATGTGCCATTTCATCAGGCATCTCCAGTCACCTTTCCTCCAGAAGAGTAGCATTGACTTAAGCCTCTGACTTTAGTTTATAGATGGAGCAGTAGGAGGGCTGTGGAAGCAGGAAACACAACAGAGCTGAGGAGAGGGACAGCAGATAGTGTTGTGTTGGCTACCTCTGTTGGTGTGACCACATGAGAATGTGGGAGAATGATTTACTAGGTGTCTCCTTGCTTCACGTGGATGGTGCAGGGGAATGATGGAATGTACTTTTGTTCTGTAACAGAATGCCTTCGGTGGGGGCACTTGCCAGTTATTAAGAGCAGGGAGATGAGGTGAGTTATAAATGCAGACTTTAATGTGGGAAAATCTAGAGGAAATAAAAGTAAGGAAAAGAAGATGGAGTGAAGACAGTCTGAGAAAAAGAAAAGATTAAAAGTAGGTGAAGAGAAGAACAGAGGAGGATTGCTGAGATTGAAGGAGAGAGTGGGAGTTCTGAGAAGGGTAACGGAGGCAAGGAAAGCATGGGAGAGACTTTGCTCCCCACCGGCCACCTGACCCTGAAGTGAGAGGGTAGGAGCATTGACTGGGGACACCGAACTTGTAGGTCAGTGGAAGAAACAGGAAGAATGAGGGTAGGAGTGGGTAACTGGACACCACTGAAGATGTTGGTAATATGCATTTCAGACAGATTTGGGCAAATTTCCACAGAACCAATCCAAAGAACATGATATAGTGTGTCTTGACTCTTTACAGAGGGCTGTGCTCTGCAGGACCAGAGGAATATACACAGCTGAGCCTTTACAACTATATCCAGTTTCCATGTAGTTCTCTTTCTGTTCTGGTTCCCACAACACTTGTCTGTGTCAAATATATTTAGCGCTTAATTCTATTCAGCCTAATGAATTGTTTATATTATCCTCTCAATTCTTTTTAGTGTTTTTTCTCATACCTAACAAGACTCAGATTTTTATGGGCAAGGAGAGTGCTATGTATTTTTTTTTTTTTTTTGCATTTTTCACAGGCTTGCAGGGTGGTGGGCAAATGGAAAGTATAGAGGGACAGTGGGGGAAAATGGCGACTGCAGAGGTAAAATCCAGCCTTCCTTCCTTCCTCCTTTGCTTTCTCTCCCTTCCCTCTCTCCCTTCCTTCCTTCTCTGAAATATTTATTGAACACTTACTGTGTACCATGCACTGTTCTGGGCCCTGGGGAAGAGTAGTAAATAAAACGACAAGCTTTAATGAAGCTTACATTTTAGTAGGGTGTGTTGTCAGGGTCTTCTAACGAATCTTGCTCACAGAAGCAATTTTGCAAACTAGTTCAGGAGACTGAGATCACCTACTTCTGATGCCAAGTTGTGTGGTAGATAAAAAATCCCTCCCCACACACCAGCTGCATCCTATGGAAACCTCAGCTTCCCTTCCCTGTTCAGTTCAGACCCCAGCTACCCACGCAGCCCTTCTCTTCTCTCTCTCATCCCCAACCACCCAGGATTGGGTCAGCAGGTACCGGCCACAAGCTTAGGAGTCCACATACTCATTTCACTTCAGACCAGCTGTTCCCAAACCTGGAGTTTTCCTCTACCCTCTCAGGGTATACCAGCTGCAGACCTGGGAGTCCACATGACTCCCTCTATGTTAGGCTGGCCAGCTCCTCCTGCTCCTTTGGGTTCGATAATACACTGGAACAGCTCACAGCGCTCATGGGAGATACTATACCTGTGATAACAGCTTTAATATAACAAAAAAGGATACAAATGAAGAGATGCATAGGGTGAGGTCTGGGAAGAGTCACAGTGTGAAGCTTCCATGTCCCAAAGAGGGACATGCTACCCTCTCCTGTGTGTGGTCACCAACCAGGAAGCTCCCTGAGCCTCCATCCTCCAAGGTCTTTACTGGCCTCACCACGTGGCCATGATAGATTACATCATGCTTCTGAGGCTAAGTCAGCAATAAACCTCCAGGTAGTCCTTCTTGGTCTGGTCTTCCCTCAGGTGTTGGTATGACTGGAAAGAACCTAGAACAAAGGTCAAATGACTTTCTGCAAGGCAGTTCCAAACCTCACAGTGGGGGAGGAAGACAAAACAATGACAACAACAAAATAAATACACATACAGTATACCACGTGTTGGTAAGTGCTATGAAGGAGAATAATAGGGAGAGGAAAAGTGGCAGCAGTTGATGGTGGTGTGGGCTCTATTTTATACAGGGTGCAGCAGTGAATGTCCTAATTTATAGAGACCTGAATGAAATGAGAGAGAGAGTCATCGAGAATCATGCAGGTTTCTGGGGAGGAGCATTTCAGGCATAGGGAACGTGAGGCCCTGAGGTGAAGTGTGCCCAGTGTGTGTGAAAGACAGCGAGGCGTCTAGTGGACCCAGTGGAGTCAGGAGGGGCAGATCAGGGAGGGGCAAGGAGCCAGACCAAACCGTGAGTGAGTATATTGGATTATATTCTGGATGAGGATGAGAGCTACTGGAGATTATGAGGAATCGAGTGATAGGATTTTAAAAACATCATTTGCAGGGGTGGAGTATCCAATAGGCAAGGTAAGCACAGTGTTCACTTTGCTTAGCGGATCATCTATAGTGAACAATTTTACATTTCTTCACCCATATTATAGATTCTGCTTTTAGGTCTGTCTCTCTCCCAACCCCCATAGCACCAACCTACAGAATCAAAGCCTCTTTTCAAATTTAAAATCCCTGACAGGGGTGGATGACCCTGTAAGCAAGGTAAGCACAGGCTTACTTGTGTTTACTTACTAATCTGTAGTGAACAATTTCACCTAGGTTTCACCACATCAGTGTGAAATTGTTCACTACAGATGATTTGGTAAGCAAGGTAGCACCGTGCCTACCTTGCCTACTGGATAATCCCCCCCTGATTATTCTAGCTGCTGAGTGGAGGTTGGACTGAGGGTAAGTGTGGATGCAAGGAGACTATCGGGGCCATTGCAATAGTGGAGGCATGGACTGATAGTGGCTTGGGCAGGGTGGTAGTGGCTGACATGATAAGAAATGGGTTCTGGACCTTTTCAGAAGATAAAGCTGACAAGATTTGCTGATGTGGGGAATGAGAGAAGTAGAGGAGTTCGGATGACTCAAAGTTTTTGGTTTTGTCAGAAGACGTGTGTTTAATTTGAGCTTTGTGACTTGGAGAAGTCATTGAACAAAGGAAGCACTGGAATGATCCTAGGCCTTGGTTTCTCAGTGACTTGTCTCAAATGATAAATGCATGATGGAATGGTTGCCAGACTCTGCCTCAGGTCCAGACAGGGTATGTGAACAGGTTCAGGGTAGTTTATTAGTTCATTCTGTGAATATTCACAGGCATCTATTATGACCTGGTTCTAGGGAATGTTTTTGGTTGTTACGGCTCATTATTCAGCTAGAAGTTACTATTGTTTTGTGACCTGAACTCATTCTGAGTTCAAAAATATACAGTCCACTTCAGTGTTAATACAGGGTAATCAGGGCACTTTGAAAACTGCATATGGCTTCTGGAATCTTCTACATGCTTTTTCCAAGGTCCTCTCCTTTTCCTTCTCTTTTTTACATACCTCATCCCATCAAAATAAAAAACACATACAATATCAAAATCCCCAACAGACTAAAAAAAAAATCTTATATAAAATAGATACAAAGGGAGAATATTTAACTTCTAATTAAGTCTGCCAGAAGATTCTTTGGAGACCTAGGCCTTCAGCCCAGTCCTAATGGTTGTTCGAATTCAGAGATATAGGTCTTCTCTTGGATGGCCTCTGATTTTTTTTTTATATTACTGTGTTTGCCATCCATGCCCCTCTGTACCCCTACCCTTAACCTTGGCTTACTTTCCATTCTGTATGAGTCAGGAATAAACTGAGATAGAACTGGATTTTTAAAACCCTTTTGATCAAGGCTTCTTGTCCATAACTTCTCAGATGTTGACAAAGTTCTGGAAATGACAACTGTTGAGCTGACTGGTATATTAAGTTCTAGTGAAAAGTTGTGAAGATGCTGAAAGCAACAGTTCCATGACAATCTTCAACTTCACCTGCACCTACACTGAAGTTATGGGTTATGCCCAGGTGATCTCAGCATCATTTTGATCCAGTCTGTGTCTAGTGACTGACTGCCATTTTCTTTCAAAATCCTGTGCTGATTTCATAAACCCAGGAAATTTTGACTTTCATTCCCAGTTGCCTTTATTTTTGGCTTTGCTTTTGCTATGTGCTGTGCCTAATTTTTTTTTTTTTTTAAGAATTCCAAAGGTTTAACTTTGACTCTTGTGGATGAGTTGCCTGTTTATGCACCATGATCCTGAGGAATCAGAAATCCAGAAGTGCAGGAAAACCCTGAAGAACCAGATATTCATCTTCCTGGAGTGCAGTTCAGGGCTGGCTCAGAGATCTGATAATTGCTTCATCCCTCAGCCTCAAGGTGGCCATGCCTAAGGCAGAAGCTAGTGCATGTCCAGACAAAAGCATGGAGCTAAGGAGAATTATGGTGTCAGCCAAGCAGGGGCAGTGGTGAAGACAGTACTTCGGGGGAACACTACTTTTTTTTCTGGCAAGTTGTGTATAGGTAAGGGGCTATTAATAAACATTTCAAGTATTCCTAAAGGAATATTGGAAAAGTAAAGTACACATGGAGTCCCTGGGTGGTGCAAACAGTTAACATTCTTGGCTGCTAATCAAAAGGTTGGAAGTTTGAGCCCACCCGGAGGCACCTTGGAAGAAAGGCCCAGTTATCTACTTCTAAAAAATCAGCCATGGAAAGCTCTGTGAAGCACAGCTCTACTCCGACACACACAGGGTTGCCATGAGTCATAACTGACACAATGGCAACTGGTGGTGGTGAAAATACACATGATTAATTAGTAAGCAGATAGATAGGAATATACAAGGATATAGCACGATGGACGTAGCTCAACAATAACATACTGGGTAAAAGCATCATCCTTGGAGAGTGGAGGAGGAGCCAAGGCTGAGGAGGAAAGACTGTGTGCCAGAGAAGGTCCTCTAGGCTGGCCTCTTGTGACCTAGGGCGGTGGTTAGTCAGTAGGCTGATTCTATCATAATCACTAGGGAGCTGGAAAAATCCACCTGCAAGATTCTAATTTACTGGGGCTGGAGTGGGGTGTAGGAATCTGTTTTCAAAAAGAGCACACCTCCCATTCCCAGATTCCTGCAATCACTGGTTTAGACCACCAAAACCAAGCTAAACTCGTTGCCATCGAGTCAATCACAACTCATAGCAACCCTATAGGACAGAGTAGAACTGCTTCATAGGGTTTCCAAGGCTGGAATCTTTGTGAAAGCAGACTGCCACATCTTTCTCCTGTGGAATGGCTGGCAGGTTCAAACTGCCAACCTTTTG
This sequence comes from Trichechus manatus latirostris, assembly GCF_000243295.1. Taxonomy (NCBI): domain Eukaryota; kingdom Metazoa; phylum Chordata; class Mammalia; order Sirenia; family Trichechidae; genus Trichechus; species Trichechus manatus. The sequence continues at coordinate 6,655,351 of NW_004444000.1, read as the reverse complement.
GTTAGCAGCAGAGTGCTTTAACCACTGCGCCACCAGGGCTCCTTGGTTTAGACTAAAGATTAGCAAAGTACAGCCCATGGGTCAAATCCAGCCAGCAACCTGTTCTTATAGCCATGAGTTAAGAATGGTTTTTACATTTTTAAAGCATTGTTAAAAAAAGAACAAACCAAAACCAACAGAACAAAACATAGTATGCGACCGTATAGGCAAGACAACATTTGCTTCGGGTGTGGTTCTTAACGAAGTCGGATGCTCTAAACAAAACAAATGAACAAAACCCGTTGCTGGCAGGTTGATTCCAACTTGACCCTATAGCAGCCTTATAGGACAGAGTAGAACTGCCCTGTAGAGTTTCCAAAGCTATAATCCTTACAGAAGCAGATTGCCACATCTGTTTCCCAAGGAGCAGCTGTTGGGTTTGAACCACTGACCTTTTGGTTGGTAGCCAAGCACTTAACCACTATGCCAACTGGGCTTCTTGTTAAACACTTACTTTGTGTTAGGTGGAAACCCTGGTGGCATAGTGGTTAAGTGCTACAGCTGCTAACCAAAAGGCTGGCAGTTTGAATCCACCATGTGCTCCTTGGAAACTCTATGGGGCAGTTCTACTCTGTCCTATAGTGTTGCTGTGAGTTGGAAGCAACTTGACAGCAATTGGTCTGGTTTTTTTTGGTTTTGTGTCAGGTATGTTAGACATTCATCAATGCATTAAAGTTCTGGTTAAAACACAGATTAATAGGCTGCCCACTGAGGGGTTACTTACAATTATTTGAACTCTTCCTTTGTTTAGCTATGGTAGCAGATAGCAGATTAGACCATTTAAACAGGCATCTATTTCCCTGAGATGGAGTATAACTACACTCTGAAAAATGGCTTACAAATGCTTTACAAATCTGGTCAACAGGAAGAGGGGGAGAGAAAAAATGGGGTGTGAAGACAGTGGATTAGTGGATCAGTTTGTGAAAGGATCTGACCTCAGGAATTTTGGGACAAGGAAGGGCCCAGCCCCCACCTAAACTGGTAGCCCAAACTCAAGACAAAGGCAAGGTGTGTGGGCCAGGGCTGGTGTCTGCACAGTGTATCTCTATACCCAGCACTCCGGCCTAGGGACTGTGATTTGCTGAACAATGGCTGAGGGTGGAGTGTGAGTAAAGACGTGTGACATTGGTCACCGCTTGGTGCCCCATAGGAAATGCCAAGGAGGACTGCGTCCTTGCTCCATCCAGGGCAAGCCCTGACTGTTGTGTTGTGCAGGGTGAGTCATTTCAGCACCATCATGTGAAAGCAAGGAGTGTGTACAGCAGTGGACTCACTGACTAGCCATTTTGGTTAAAGACGGGATGCCTCTGGGTTGGGAAATCCTGGGGTTCCTGGAAAAATCACGACAAAATAACCTTAAGGGAGAGATGCTAGGCTTTCTGCTGATATGTCATGGGGCTTGAATGACTTACAAAAATCCCAAAGCAATATGTTTGTATTTTTACCCTGAGTTTGTAGATTGCAGGAGGCCTGGTGGTACAGTAGTTAAGGTGTTCGGCTGCTAACCAAAAGGTTGGCGGTTTGAACCCACCGGCCACTCCGCAGGAGAAAGATGAGGTAGTTCTACCCTGTCCTACGAGTCAGATTCAACTCATTGGCAGTGTGCTTTTGGTTTTTTTGTGTAGATTGCACACATTAATTCATTTGTTCCCAAACAGATGTGGAAATGGTGGTTTAGAGAAGTGAAGTAACTTGCCCAAGTCACATGCAGAGTGGGAGAGTCAGAATTCAAACTCAGTCCTGTGTGATTCCAAAGCCCACTCTCCTTCCACTTCACCCTACTGCTTCTTGTGGAGCCTCAGATTATTAGAGTGGTCTTGCAGATATTACCCATTTCAGATGAGAACCCTGAGACTCAAAGAAGTGAAGCGATTTGTTCAAAGTTGTTCAACGAATTACTAGAATTCCTACAGACTTGCCTCCAGAATAGGGAGGTCTGAGTTGCCATGTACTTCTAAGAACTTCTTATCAAAGGAATGGAGAATGTCAAATGGAGTGTGGAGACCATCAGGGACAAAGAAGCATTGAGGGAAAAGGGAGTTTTGCAGAATGAGCACATTTCACTTTTCTTAATGACCTGGCAGTTGATCCTTCCTTGGAAAGGCTTCTAGAAGTCAGGACGGTCTGAGTTGCTTTTGGCAATTTGTCCCCAGAGAGCACCTTTAAAAAAAAAAAAATTCTTTAAATATTAACTTGATTAGTCTAAAGCAACCACCCCAAAGTTTGGAGTTTATGGACATAGGCCAGGTACTGGAAAACTCCCTTCACCCACCTCAGGGTCGCCAAGAGAGCATGAATCTAGGTTGATCTCCAGCCATTTGGTGCACCAGTCACCTGGCTCTGATAACCATTTTTTCCACTTAGCTCAGCTATTCCTCTTCCAGAATGGCAGGGGAGGTGGTACCCATGAAGGTGCTTGAAATCAACTAAATCTCCAGGTTCCTGGCTCAGTGCTCCAGCTGAGAACCTACCACTGCCCAAGACACTGGCCCAAAGCCCACTGTCCTCTCTGCAAATCAGAGTCAGTCTTCAGAACCTGGAGGGATAGCCCAGTCTTCTAACCTGCACAGCTTTCTGTGGTATGTGGTAGAGAATCCTGCCACAGCTCAGTTTCTGAAGACGGTGCAATACTGAGATACAGTGCATGGAGAAGTTGTCAAGTGTTCTTTGATGATGGCTGGGACAGGCTCTAATCATCTCTCTGAGGTGATATGGGTTAGGTGGGGAATGGACTGGGTGACCTCTTGAATCCCTTGTCTTTCAGGTACTGTAAGAGCTAAAAGAAATGCAAAGCAATGCAAATGTAACATGAATTAAATTCATATTGGCAGGCGGTCTGAAATGGGGGCGGTGAGGTGGGGATCTGGTCCTTAGATTTTTTCAGACATTTGGCCCTGGTTCCAACCCCATTTTATTGGTGTGAGTTGATATAAACCTGGGTAAGGTATGCAGACAGAGTGGACACTCTGCCTTTCCTTCTAGCTTGAGCTATCCCTGTAACCAGAAAGATTACAACTCGGGCCTAGTCTACCCATCCATGAAGGGATGATTATTTCTCTGTGGGCCCGTTGGTAAGATACTCACAGAAGGTTAGAGCTATGAAGAGGCATCAAAGAATTTCTTGTTGAATGTCCTTGTTTTCAGAGGCAGATAATGAGGCCTAGGGAGATGTGAATGATTGATTTGAGACTCTCACAGAATAGTAGTGGCAGGACCAGGACCAGGATCCTGGTCTTCAGACTTTCAGGCCAATAGGTTTATGACCTGCTGCATTGTCTCCTACTGCCTGCTGTATAAAGATCCACAGTCCACAGCAAAAGGAGGCAAGAGCCTCATTCATTCAGTCATTCAAAAAATTTTATTGAGCTGTTATTGGGCATAACAAATAATAAGACGGATAAAACTTCATGGTGCTTCTAGCTACCAGATCTTTGCAGAGAACATATGTGGACTTAGTTCTGTCTCTTTCTTCAGCTGGGAGAAGCAAATACAAAGGAAACGAGTTTTCAGGGAGGTGGAGAGAGAGGTAGGGAGGTGGAGGAGAGAGAATGAGGTGTATAAGGAGGAGAGAGGGAGAGACTATTTCCCAAAGGATGAGAACATGAGAGGGAAATATGTGACTTCTTCTAAAAAAAAAATGTGGTTAGCTGAACTATATTTAACTCCTTTAACTCTCTCAAATGCAGACTTCACTACTTTCCGGTAAACTTGAGTTGCTATGGTGAGAGAGTGGCCTGGGACAAGTCAAATGTAAAACATTGGAAACAACACCCCAACCCAGTGCAACATATCGAATAGTTAATTAGAATGACCTGCCATGTGTTTCCCATTCCCTGCAGCAGATTTGATTGCTTCATGATTTATCACCTGTTTTTCTAAGTAAAGCTTTAGCCCTCGTTCTCAGCTCTCCTTTTTTGAATGTGTCAAGAATGGTGGGGGCAGAGAATGTAGGGAAAGTCTAAATGAGTAAATTCCCTGTTGCTCCTTCCGAAGGTTTTCTTAGACTGACCCTATGATCCTGTTGTATCTGTCTCCTCCCATCACCATCCCTGTTTCCACCTAATACCATCCAATTTTTCTTTTTCTTTTCTTCTTCTTTATTTTTACCTGTTTCTTAGGGATTAGTAGAACTAACTGGTAAAAGGTGGCTTGGATGTCCACAGCGAACAATCCACTCTGCTTACTTGGCACTTCAGAATTTACAAACCACGCTCACATTTTATTTCATGCCATCATTACAACTGTTTTGAGAAGTGGAAATGCTGTTGTCACCATAACCTAATTCCTATGTACCAGAATGGAAATGGAGGCCAAGAGGGAGGTGAACGGCTTGCCAAGGTCACTCACTTGTGGGTTCAGGTCCTTGGCTTAGCAGTTCTATTTACAGCTCCACTGTGTTGTGAATGATTTGTGTGCTTACGCAGCACAATGGGAAGAGCAGCTGATCATGAATCAGAAAACGGAAGACAGCCACTTCTCTCCTCTCTCAGTTTTCTCAATTGTAAAATAAGAGAGTTGGAAAGAGTTTACTTCTCAGGACTTAACCGGTTCTAGCATTTTCTGTTAAGTGATTTCACTATAGGAAAGTATTGACTGAGGCTGGGTCCTTGAAGGGCAATTGAGGATAGTTCTATAACATTAAATATTTTAGTTTATATAGCGATGTGTTTATTCAAAAAGTTAAATAACTTCCTTGGGTAAGCATGATCAGTCTTAATATAAATGTTGCTGCTAACAATGATAAAGAAAAAATATCTGCTTAAGACAGGGACAACTGAACTTCAATGAGGTCACCTAAGATTTAGGCGCTGGTCAACTTTTCGGATCTAAAATTTGATTTCAGTGTTTCACCCAGAGATGATCAAATAGGATGATGAAAATCAGTCAAGATTTAACCAGATTAACAATAACAAAAAAATTTTTTTTTTATCATTTATTAGACACTTAAAATGCAAAACATTTTTCCTCTGTTATTCTATAGTAATCTCCCCAAGAACTCATGAGGTGAGCACTATTGTGCTCCCCTTGACTGTGAGGAATCAAGAATGTTAAATGATTTGCTCAATGTCTTCCAGCCTGTAAAGGTTAGACCCAGGATTTGAATTCCAGAAGCCTACTTTCAGAATTGGCTTGTTTACGAACTGGAAGTCAGAAAACCAATTTATAGAAGATGAGGTTCTGGTTAGAAGCGAGCTAGGGCACTCATCTTGGGAAAGCCCACCTTCCTGCTTAGTGTCTGCTCTGAGGACACCACACGACAGATAAGACTTTCTGAAGAGGTCTTGGAATTAGACCAGAGATAATTGGCTGATGATCTAGAAACAGAGCCCTGAGCAGTGGTGGGGACATGCTGGAAGACTCTTACTGCTGGGCTTGTGGCTCCCGTGGACCCCCACCCCCTGTTATGACAACCAATGTTACCTCAGAATCGTTACAACTGAGTAAGTTACCATACACCACATTCCAACCTGTTTTCCTGGGAAGACACCCTGGGGTCACCCTGATTGGATTCGGGGGAGACTCTGGTGTCCTTAATTGAATTTCCTCGATAGAAAATGGGGAGAAGCCCTGCCCCCAATCAGCAGCACATTCACGGCCATCTCCTGAGAGGTTTATTTCTGCAGATGGAGAATCTCAGTCACCTTATGTTCTTATTTTTTTAATTTACTGACCAAATTCTGGGAGTGGACCCAATTTGCGGTTTGTAACCTCTTTTGTGTTATTATAGACAGAAGTAGGGCACAATTAATGAATTTCTCAAGTTTTTGCCTCTGATTCAGACTCTGGTTTTTAAGTGGGACAGTTAGGTGTTATATATTTATGCATGTACATGTACAGAGATATAGGTATGTATGTACATACATCTATTCAGGGGTATGCATATGTGATCTAACATATTTTGTAGCTGGAAGGAACCTTAGTGTGAACCCCTCTTTTTGTATACCTTCTTGCTGTGATAGACTTATCTCCTGCCCTTTCCCCATTTTTCACATTTTTCTCCCCTTTATTTACTTTTTACGTAAACCCATACCAAACCAAATCCATTGCTGTCGAGTCGATTCCAACTCATAGCGACCCTATAGGACAGGGTAGAGCTGCCCCAGAGGGTTTCCAAGGAGTGCTTGGTAGATTCGAACTGCCAACCTTTTAGTTAGCAGCTGAACTCTTAACCACTATGCCACCAGGGTTTCCACTTTTTATGTAGCTCTACTATATCAAGTATTTTCACAACAGGAATTTGGATTTAACATGGTTGCTTTATCTATTTATTTATCTAATTTAACACCACTTGTATAGCACATGTACAGTGTGCCAGACATTATTCTTAGCACTTTACAAATAATAACTGATGCAATCCCAGTTATACTAGGAAGAAAGGCCTGGCACTTTATTTCTAAAAATCAGCCAATGAAAGCCCTATGGAGCACAATGGTCCAATCTGTAACAACCACAGGGATGGTGCAGGATGGGACAGCCTTTTGTTCCATTGCGCATGGGGTTGCTGTGAGTTGTGGGCTGACTCCACAATAGCTGACAACAACAGCATCTTAGTTATAACTCTTTGAAGTGGGTCCTACTACTATTCTCATTTTACAGTCCAGGAAACTGAGGCAAGTCTGCTTATCTGCTGGGGTTAGTATGGAGTAGAAGGGATGCACCACCCTGCTGCTTTGCTGGAGAGGTTTGGGTTCTATTTTCCATGCCAAAGAATGATAAACAGCTGGGGTATGATAGTGCTGGGGGGGATGGCAAAAGGATGGCTATTCTTCTTAGCAGGAAAGCTGGACTCATCAAAGGCTGGATTTACTTAATGATGTATTTGTTTTATGGCTATATTAGAGCAATTAAAAACACACATTATTGAAACTTCTGCAGAAACTTAACTTTGTTATTGTGATACTCAGACTCTAGCTTCTAACTTCCCCTCCCTTGAAGTACTTACGTGTGTAATATGATTTTTTAATAATCTGTTTTCTTTGGAATGCCATATCGTGTTATAGCATCCCAGATTGTTCTTCCTGGACTTGTGGCCTCTCTGCCTGTGTCATGCACCATACTAGATATTTTTGCACACAAGGTGCCAGCTGCTGAGAATAGACTTGTTCTCACTTCTCCAGCAGGAGAACAATGTTTTGCTTCAAGGCACAGAGTAAGGGTGACTGCAACAGGTGAGGCCTTCACCTGGTGAGACTCACCAGGTTCTGCTTGGGTGCTGGAGTGGTGAAACCTGGGTTCATCCAGTGAGGGGCGCAGGTATATACGAGGCATGGCTTTGACCAGGATGGTAGTGGGAGAGGCTGAAAGCTGGTAGATTTAAGCTATGCTTTGGAGGGAGATAAGAGTTGGTGACTGACTCATTGTGGGCTGTGAGAATGAGGTACCTGCTCTAGAACTGGAATTATGTGGCTATATGTCCCTCTCTCCATTTGACTCTCACCTCCTTGGGTTCAGGGACACTGGTGATATTCCTGGTGCCACCATAGTGCTTGACACATGGTGAGCAGTTCTTAGATATGAATTGAATATATGACTCAATAAGTGATAAATGAAGAAAATGTGATCCAACAAAGTTCTGTAACTTGCCCAAAGCCCCACAAATATTTAATGGCGGAACTAACCCTGGAGCCTAGGTTACCTGAGTGTGACAGGATTTATGGCTCTATGTCCTTTTTGTGGTCTGTCTTGTCTTGTCTCCCCTTCCAGATTTTTAATTCTTTGAAGACAAGGACTAAGTAAAAATAAAAATAACTATAGCTGTTAGTCGGCAGGGGAAGACTGAATCAGAGGTGGATGTCTGTTTGTGCGCACAAGCATGCACACTTGTCAGGAATGACTGTGCTTTTCTTTTGTGGCTAAGGGGGGAGGTGGTTGGGAATAGGCTGAAAATTAGATACTGTAAGTTTCCCATGTTCTTCTGCTGTCAAAGATGTCAACTTTCCTTTCTCATTATCTCCTGTATCTGTCCTTCCCTTGCCATTCCAACCTCTACTGTCCTAGCCATGGCCCCACGTAGCCTTCCTGGATCGATGGAATAGCCTCTAACCTCCCACCTCATGTTGCAGTAATTTGTGTGCTGTTGTCCCCATGAAAAAGTCATCTCAGCTTTACTACTTATTAGTAGAGTGACTTTGGCTAAGGCATTTATTTTTTCAGAGCCTGAGTTAACTCATTTGTCAAAAGTAGATAATGACTAAACATACGCTATTAATATTACAGGGCTGTTGTGAAAATTTATTGAAAATATTTGTGTGAAGCAGGCCAGACCACAGAATCTGAGCCAGGCCAGAGGATTGGAGAGACTGACTAGTCAGACTTGGCGAGGGCTACTTTCCCTTTGGTTTACTGTTGCCTCAGCTAGCAAGCAGTGCAAGGACACTGAAGATATTTAATGCTGCAAGTAGAAGCATCACCCCAGTGCAAACCCAAAATGCAGTGATTTTGGCAGCTTCTCCAGGTTTCAATGAAGCAGTTCAGAACAAGGCCTGCCTCAGTGTGAAACTGCTGTGTAGACTCCAGAGGGTTCTGTAACTATTAATGCCGTTACACTTCTGATACCCAAGTCACGCACTGGGCTAGATATTTTCGTACACTTCATCATATTTAATCAACATGACACAGATGGAATGCAGTTGTTATTATCTCCATTTTACAGATGAGGTAACTGATAGAAAGACTAAGTAACTTGCCCAAGACCACACAACTTGTTTTAAGTCATGATTTACACCCAGGATTTAAATTCAGGTCTATTTCATTCTTAAGTCTATTAATTTCAAGTTACTGTTATTATCAACCTATGCAGTCCTTAAGGCAACATCTGTGTCACATAATTATTTACCACCCTAGTGCTTTGCACATAATAGGTACTTAAACCAAAACCAAACCAAACCAGTTGCTGTCAAGTTGATTCTGACTCATAGCGACCCTATAGGACAGAGTTGAACTGCCCCATGGGGTTTCCAAGGCTGTAAATCTTTATGGTAGCAGATTGCCACAGGAATCTGTGAAGCATCTGGTAGGTTCGAACCACTGACCTTTCAGTTAGCAGCTGAGCACTTAACCACTGCACCATCATTTTTTGATGAATGAATGGAATGGGTGGATAGCAATGCCCTGTTTTGTAGGATATGGTTTTAAAAACTGAGGGAATCTGTAAGACTCTTAAAAAGTAACTAAGATCTCTAAGAAGACTAAGGTTGAGAACTGCTTGGAGGTGGAGGCCTAAGTTAAGCTTCAAAGTTGGGATGTAGAGGTAAGGGGGATGTTTGGGAACATTCAGTGATTTATACTTATGTAAGAATCTTCATAAAGAAAATGAGTACAGACCGATCTTTCTTTGATAGCTGTGTGATGCTCAGGAAAAGTAGCATGGGCCAAAAGGCAAAAAGAATCAAAATGGTACTAAAGCAGTGTTTTCCAAAGTGGATTCCAGGGAACCCTATGCCCAAGAAACACTATCCTGCAAGACACTTCTCTAAAAAAAGCTCACACATGGAAAACACTACATAGTATATCCCCTTCATGGTATATATGAGCACATTAAAGGCTGAGAATTCCTACAATTAAAAAAAATCCCCAAAACTGACAATAACAAAATCTTTTTACGTTATTTAACCAGTATTCCCAAACATGCTTAACCACATATCTTCTCCCAACACCCTTCCCCATCATCATCACCTATTTACACACCAAGGACCTAGTTCTTATCAGAATCCACTGAGAAATGCTAAAAAGAAAATTAGGCAGTAATTTGGAAAAAAAAAAGTTTTTGTCCCTCCCCTTTCCATGCCTTTTTATTCAGTGTTTGTATAGTTTTGTATTTGATGAGGGAGGTTGGTCTCCTAGTGTAGTTCACCTATTTATTCAATAAATATTTACCAAACACCTATGAAGTATAAAACATTTGGCATGCTCTTTAAGACAGCAAATCTTGATTTCTCTTGGCCTCACGAAGAAGGGAGGAGGAAGAGGTGGGGAGATTTGCAGGGATATTAGGAAACATGGCTGATTATGATGTTCTCATCTTCCTCAGTTTTCAGAGGTTATTAATGCCCGAATAACAATAGTCTAAGTCTCTATTCTACTGCCATCAAGGAGAACAGTATTTTACTAGGTTTTCCTCCTCAAGTAATTTTTGTGAATCTTTAAGGCAGGTGTTCTCCAAATCTTTCCATTCTAGGCAGCAAATTCATCCAGTGTCTGGCTTTGGGATGATGCTCCAGTTCTGTGATCATTCCTTGCCATCTTGTAATTGCTTCTTGAGGCTATTGTTTTTCTGCTTCTTCCCAAGGACAAATAAAAAAATTCACTTAAATCTAGATTTAGAAAAGAAATTTTTTTTTCCTAATGCTGCAGGTCAATAATTCTGTTGTATTCAATTTACATGCCTAAATAGAGTATTTAATGTCTCGGTCTGAAGCATGTGCATATCTACATATATGCAGTGGGGTGGCAGTGAGGGGGTGGGGGGGGTGCCTTAGTATCAGCATTACTAAGAAGTCCATCAAAATGTTCCCTTCCAGAATTAAAGGATGATCTGCATCCTAAAATGCAGAGGGTGATGCAAACCTCCAAATGTCAGTTTTCCAACTTCAAAAAAATTCAAGATCTAGTCTTCACCAGGTGGCCCATTACATATAGAGGAGACAATGTAGACTTTTTGGATCAAAGGGAAGTACTGTAACAAGTGATGTGACTCCTGGATTTTGCTTACATGTACAGAAATAGTACTGATCAGCTTGGCCAAACTGGGGCCAAATATATACTGAAAGAGCAGTCCAAGAAGTCCTTGGTAGCAAAACTATGGGATAATCTATTTCTGGTGATTGAGACTTCTTCACTTGAAGGAGATATGAAGAAGAGAAGAGATTATGGTTGATTACTATATTAATAAATAAATATAATGCATCTAATTCTGTCACCGAAGGACTGAGAGGTTTAGGCATTTGGTAAATATGAAGACAATGGATGAATATCTACTTTCACTAAGGCTTGGAAAAATCCTAGCTATTCCCCATCACTTTGTTCCTTCACTCTGCTTTATTCTTCTTCTTAGCATGTTATTTATTGGTTTATCTAAAATATTGGGAGGTAAAATCGACAAGGAAAGACTAGCATGTGACTGTTGTGGGTTCCTCCTAAAAACAGATCCTGATATGAGGGCTCTGGGAAGATATTTATTTTGAGAAGTGATTCCAGAGAATAGGAGTCAGGGACAGCCCTGTAGTGGGAGCGGGGGTGATGAGGAGACTGAACAGGGAAAGAGAGACGGCCAAGGATGTTATGGAGCTGGCTACTGCTGTGAGCAATTGGGACTTAATCCTGCTGGGACCCTCTGAGGAGCTGTATAGGATGCATCTCAGAATGTTCTGGCTGAAGTTCAGAAGAAGGGTGCATTTATGTAATGACTCCTGTCTCCACTGATCAAGGGCGGCCCACGGGGTATTGACTCTTCACTTCTAGGTTTGCCCATTTGTCAGATGTCAGTGAGTCCTGTGAATAAAGAAAAGCCCCAGGGAAGGACGGGAGAGATACCAGCTGCTGTCCTGTTAAGCCTGCATTCCTCCCCAAACCCGGCCATTTACTTATCATGTCCCTTTCAGCTATGGTCTTTCTTGGCAGCAGCTTCTCAGTTCAAGGGTCTACAGCTCATACAGCTATGGGCTGCCTGAAGAAATCACAAAAAAACACGAAGAGCGAATTAAAACTAGAGCAAATGAGATGATCTTTGCTACTGGATGCTCCCCCTCCCACCTCTTGCCCTTTGTCCTGGCTGCTGTTTATTTTAGTATGCTTTATGTGCCAGACACTGCACTGAGCACTTTATATGGATTATCTATCTTGTTCAATCCTCATGAGACACTATTATTGTCCCGCCTTAAGAGCTGGTTGGCAGAAACAGATGTTGTGGATCATCTATCTCAATACATCTAATTCTTTTGCCAAAGGACCGAGAGGCTTAGACATTTAACAAATATGAAGAAAATGAGTGAATATTTATTTTCACAAAGACTTAGAAGAGGTCTAGCTATCCCTCTACTTACTCTGTCTTATTACTCTGTCTCATAGATTGAATTGTCTCTCTCAAAAATATGTGTCAACTTGGCTAAGCCATGATTCCCAGTATTGTGTAATTGCCCACCATTTTGTCATCTGATGTGATTTTCCTATGTATTGTAAATCCTGCCTCTATGATGTTAATGAAGCAGGATTAGAAGCAGTTATGTTAATGAGGCAGGACTCAATCCACAAGATTAGGTTGTGTCTTAAATCAATCTCTTTTGAGACATAAAAGAGAGAAGTGAGCAGAGAGACATGGGGACTTCATACCACCTAAGAAACAAAAGTGAGGAGAATAGCATGTTCTTTGGACCTGGGGTCCCTATGCTAAGAAGCTCCTTGACCTGGGAAGACTGATGACAAGGACCTTCCTCCAGACCCATAAGAGAGAAAAAGCCTTCCCATAGAGCTGGTACCCTGAGTTTGGACTTCTAGCCTCCTAGACTGTGAGAGAATAAATTTCTCTTTGTTAGAGCCATCCACTTACGGTATTTCTGTTATAGCAGCACTAGATAACTAAGACACTCTGCTTTATTCTTCTTCTTAGCATATTACGGATTGGTTTGTCTATTTGTTTATTCTTGATCTCTCACCACTAGAATGTAGGCTTCATTGAGGCTGGACTTTATCTGTTCTGTTAGAACAATGCCTGGAACATAGTTGGTAGTCCATAAATATTTACTATTGAATGAAAAAGGAAAAATGCTTTCACTGATCTTAGTGCAATGAAGTTTGTCCTGATTAAGAGCTTTTTGATGGAGGTGATAGACACTAGTACAGGTAAGTGACAAGTTGCAAAATCTCAGAGAGCAGGAATAGATCTCAGTTGGAAGCCCACAGAATATGGAGTCAGCAATGAGAAAATGCAAAGAAAAAGAATGAAAAGTGCAAAGATGGGAAGAGATTCAGTCACAATTACCCCATTTGTCAAATATTTATTGGGTGTTTTATCTGTCCTACTATACAATGGAGAACACAGTCCTTGGAATATGATGTTGTAAGATATGGAGGAGATAGCAAAAGGAGGTCAGAAACTATGGAGAAATTTAGAGGAAGGAAGAGGCCTGAAAAAGGCACTCTAAGATATTTGCCAAGGTCTGGTCTTCTCCCTTAGGCACCCACACACGTGGGTGATTTGGAGTGTGTTGAGGAAAGGGCTTATAAGAAGTTTTACACTACAGAGATCTGCAGAGCATTTAACTTTGTTGCCAAGTTTTCAGAGTCAAAGAGAGCAAGGCTAATGTTTTCCACCGATTCAGATTGTCAAATGTCATTCAGAAATGGGTAGAAGATTTGATAGCAGTATAAAACAGAACAAACTAAAAACCATGTGAAAATTAGCATCCTAGAGGTGAATTTCTTGAATGTGGCAAAGTTTAGAAAACCTGAGAGAGAAGAAGAAATAAAACAAATTATTTTGGGCTTGAGGAATGAGAGTGGTGGAGCTAGGCGCCGAGTATTCAGCCAGGAACTCGGAAGTTGAGCCACAACAGTTAGTTAGGTGGATCGCTGTTTTCTCCATCAAAGATGGAGACACGAGTTCAGACAGACCTCCAAAGAGTTAAAGGATCCCAAGACTCCTAGGAAAAATGTGCTCACTCTCCCTTCCTTCTTGTTTCAAAGCCCCTCTTACACTGTTGTCTACGGGGCTAAATCTCCTTGGTCTGTGGGGACAGCGGTGCAACTTAGGTCTAGAAGCTGCAATCGGAAGAGACATTCCTAACTCCACACACCTGTTGTTCCTTCCCCCTCTTTCTGTGTCAGCACTCTGGGGGACCAAATCCCAGGCTGGCATTCCTGGCCTTTCCCGAAACTCCCTGTGCTGGTCTAATAAATAATATCACCGTTATGTAAGTGATAGAAGTCAAGCTAGGAACATGTAGCCCAGGGAAAAAGTACATTTTATGTTTTCATTTCTTCTATCCTTTTGGCAAAGACTTGTTCCCATTCCTGTTAGCGCAGAAATGAAGGCCACTTGGAGTGGAGGGGGAAGGACCATTCTTGATAGTACATTGACCCAGCTCTGTTCTGGAGGCTGGCTGGTTACAGAGGTGTTCCCGTGGAAAAGCACTGTGTGTGGTAGGTCCAGGGTGTGGACAGGTGAGTTGCTCCAGCCCCCAGCGTGCTCCCACAGCATTCTTAGTTTGGACCAGTCTTCCCAGCACATAGTGCTGGATTTCAGATCTGATAAGACCTCCTTGTCTGAATCGGGACCAGTCTGAATTGAGAGAATTCTTTTTGCCAGTGGAAGTTACATGTATTATTGAACAGATTATGAAATTGGTATCATTTGTGGAATTATCATTTTCCTCAGTATCCAGACTGGAAAAATACGAGTCAGTTTTTATTTCTCCCTTTACTTTATGACCTACATAGATCCAGTAGCCAAATTCGACATGAAAAAAAAAAAAAATCCCTCTCATTTCCTTTTTATGCCCTGTCATCTTCATACCACAGTGTGTCATCCTGGGAGGCACCTTTGGGAGAAGGTGAGCGTGGGCTTTGGAGAAAGATAATTCTGGCTCCAGCACGTGCTGCAGGCGAGTTAACCTTTCTCTGTCTCAGGTTAGTTTTATAGGATGGGGATGATAATAATTCTTATTTTTCAGGCTATTGTGAGGATTAAATAAAATAACATTTGTGAAAAACCAGGTAACAAAACAGTGTAGTTCCATTTTCCTTTAAGATGCAGTGATTAGAAAATGGTCTAGAAGGATATGTGCCACAATAATGTTTTTACATCTGGGGCCTTATGGTATCTAAGAGGACTGGGGAATACTGGCATGTGTGAATACTTCCTGAGGACTCCCACAGCTGGCTGTAGGGGTTTTTAATGAAGACTGGAGGGTTTGAAAGATTGAGTAGAGGTGAGCAGAGCCTGAGCTGTGTTGGTGACTTGAACCTCAGGAAAATGTGGTGGGACAGTGTCTCAGCATTCCAGACAGTTAGGTGGGCTTCCAGGGATTGGTGAGACCTCATGTGATGTCACTGGGGATCAGCGGGAGGGGACTTTGAATGTTCATGGTTATTTTCTCCATCTTTTGCCAAGTGTTGTGAAGGTCAAGCCTGCCTATTGTTTGGGATATTTATATCAGGAAGGAAAGAGTGTATGGGGCTGGTAAGTAAATCCAGAGTAAAAAAAAAAATTTTTTTTAAATACTTGTTTTGTGCATGACAAAGTGTTCATGATACACTTGGTATGATGAGACAAAAAAAAAAAAAAATAAAAAAAGATTACAATGTTAAGTTTTTAAATAGAACATAAAGATAGCAATTTAGAAGGCATTACAGAAGAAATGAAGGTCCCTAGGTGGCGAAAATAGTTTGAGCCCGTCTACTAGCCTAAAGTTGATAATTTGAACCTACCCAGTGGCACTATGAAAGAAGGCCTGGCAATCTGCTTCCATGAAGATTACAGCCAAGAAAACCTTATGGAGCAGTTCTACTCTGTAACACGTGGGCCGTCATAAGTAAGAATCAACTAGACTGCAACAGGTTTTTTTTAAAAAAAAAAAATTTATAGAAGAAATGAATAATAAAATATTTTTAGAGCATTTTACAGATTTCATAACTCTTGCACATATGTTATTTCACCTGATTCTTATGACAACCCTGTAAGGTAGGTAGGTATTCATAGTCCTTTCTTACAGATAAGTAAACAGACTTGGAGGGTAGAGTGATTTACCCACAGTGAGAGGCGAATTGAGGATTTGAACCTAATTCTTCAGACTAAAATCCCTTGTGCTTGCTACTACATCAGTGGTGGTAATATTTTATACCTTCCATCTCATTTTATGTCTTTTATATGAAGCATTTTACATCTTATTTCTTACCTATCATTCTACCTAAAAACCTGGGTATTATTCTAACAGAAATGGGAAGTTCACTTTTTCTAACAATGGCATTCATATATTGCTAATCTGTTTCTCTATTTATGGTTTCCAATAAAACTTATGGACATAACATTTTCCAAGAATTTTCTTGGGAATAGATTTTATTGTGTGATATCTTAGTAGTTCTTCTGAAAACTCTGTGCCCACTTAGATTTTGCATCCCATTGGTGACACGAGCACCACATTGATAAGTGGTTCAGACTGTAACTGAGTTAGTGGTTCAGAGGGGGGAAACGTCAATTCAGGGGTAGACAGGAAAAACCCAAGGCAGCTTGGGTTGCGGTGGACGTGGAGATGCGCTGCCATGGTCCCCCTTCAAGGAGGGGTTTATGCCTTGGCTGCTGGGAGTGTTGTCAGTAGATGGCCTTCAGCTTTGGCCCCCTTAAGGAACTGCCATGCCCAAGGTGGCCCACATCCAATAACTGATCAAGGTACAAGTACTAATTACCAGCATCAGTTGCCATAGAGCCAACTCTGACATATGGTGACCTTGTGTGTGTCAGAGGAGAACTGTATTCCATAAGGGTTCCATAATGGCTGATTTTTCAGAAGTTGATTATTGAGCCTTTCTTATTCATTTTTAAAATTTTTTTTTATTGTACTTTAGATGAAGGTTTACAGAACAAATAGTTTCTCATTAAACAGTCAGTACACATATTGTTTTATGACATTGCTTAAGAACCCCACGACGTGTCAACACTCCATTCTTGACCTTGAGGACTTTTTTTTTTTAATTGTACTTCAGGTGAAGGCTTACAGAACAAATAGTTTCTCATGAAACAGTAGTACACATATTGTTTTTGACATTGGTTAACAACCCTACAACATGTCAACCCTCTAACTTCTCAACCTTTTTTTTTGGTGAAAATACACATAGCCAAAGATACACCATTTCAAAAATTTCTACATGCACAGCTCAGTGACATTGACTATGCTCTTCCAATTATGCTG
>NW_004444000.1:6634926-6636138 GCF_000243295.1 Trichechus manatus latirostris | reverse complement strand
TTTGTTTTTACTGAGACTTTATATTTTTCTTCTTTATTTTGGTGAGTAGGTTTGTTAACTTTCTTTGTGGTTACCTTGAAATTTACCCTTATCTTCCTGGATTTGTACCAGTCTATTATTACTTGGTATTGCTTGACTTTCTCTCCACTAGAAGGTTCTATACCTACACCGTTTATTCTCTCTTTTATTGTTCTGATGCTGTTGTCATTTACAGATTAACCTCTCTGGTTCCCTTTTGTAATTCTTTTGATTTTGCATAGTCCTTAAGAGTTCATTTCCTAGGGTGGTATCTGGCTAGTACAATCCTGTGTCCTGTATTCAGCCTGTGGTCTGATATTGTTTGTTCTCAGATTGAAGGACTTCCTTTAATAAGTCTGGTAAGTTTGGTTTGGTTTTTACAAAGTCCCTTAATTTCTGTTTATCTGGAAATGACCTAATTTCACCATCATATTTGAATGAGAGTTTTGCAGGATATATTATTCTTTGCTGGCAATTTTTTTCTTTCAAGGTTTTGTATATGTCATCCCATTGCTTTCTTGCCTGCATGGTTTCTGCCAAATAATCCAAGCTTAGTCTTATTGTTTCTCCTGTGTATGTGACTTTTTGTTTTTCTTGAGCTGGTCTCAGGGTTCTTTGTTTGTCTTTGGTTTTAGAGAGTGTGATTATGGTATGCCTTGGTGATTTTCTTTTGGGGTCTATCCTATATGGGGTTCGTTGAGCTTCTTGGATGGTCAGCTTTTCATCTTTCATGATATTGGGGAGGTTTTCTGTCAGCAATTCTTCAATGATCCTCTCTGTGTTTTCTGTTTTCTCCCCCTTTTCTGGAACTCTGATCACTCACAGATTTTTGCTTTTGATTGTATCCCACATAATTCTCAGGGTCCCATCATTTTTCTTCATTCTTTTTCTGTTTTTTCCTCAAACAGAGTTGTAGCCACATGTTTGTCTTCAATTTCGCTGATCCTGTCTTCCATCATTTCAAACCTGCTCCTCAGCCCTCTTATGACACTATTCATTTCTGAAATCTTGTTGTTTATCTTTTGGATTTCTAATTGTTGTTTTTGTATGATTTCTAGTTGTGAATTTATTTTAGCATTTTGTTCCTGTATTCTTTTCTTGAATTCTTCCATTTTTTGCCTGTATTTTCCATGAATTTATCTACCTTTTCCATGAATTTGTCTATTTTTTCCTCATTTTTACCTGTTTTTTGTT